>NC_056731.1:578616258-578741055 GCF_019279795.1 Protopterus annectens
CTGTCAGTGCAGATGGTACCACCCGTGGGCTGGTTTGGATGGTATCACCCCTTGAATGGCTGCGTGAAAATGTGAGACCGGGGGTATAGTTGGTGGGGTCAGCGGGGGGCTAGCCTGGTGATTGGGAGCATGTGTGTAGGGGGTATGGGGGAGTCAAAAGTCAGAGAGAGAGTGGGAGCATGTGTGCAGGGGTATGGGGGAGTCAAAAGTCAGAGAGAGAGAGGAAACACATTATATTCACTTGCACAGTTGTAAATCCATAAACACATTAAATCTACTTGCACAATTTTTCAAACCCTCTTGCACAGTTCTTCAAACCCTATCACATTTCAATCTCTATACCATTTAAGTGCACATTTAATGTTCAGTGTCTCGTTGAGACCTGGATAGACATCAGCTCTCAGTTCTATCTGCCATTTTAATTCCTGGACTTGCAGGAATGTGTCCATGTCCCCTACAAATTCTGTTATTTTTTCCAGCACTGTGAATTTGAATCCTGTGAAGTTTGGGCAAATAGTACTGTGTTTAGCCAAGGCATTCAAACTGTCCTGTTTGTGTATTGCTGCAGTGTTTTCTTTAATACGGCTACTCAGCTTCCTGTTCGTTTTGCCGATATAGAAATTCCCACAGTGTTCGCAGAAAGCACAGTAGACTACATTTTTTGTGTTGCAGTCATAGTGGTCATGTAGACTGACAGTTCTGTTGCAATGCGGGAAGGTGACGTTGTTGTTTTTTCGTATGTGTACACAGGCAACACACTTGCCGCAGTCAGACATTCCAGGTTCTAAAAATTACTAGGCATGTGGTGACACTGATTGAATGCAAGAAAGGCAAATTGCTTAGGGACATTAAACAATATGAGGAAGGAAAAGCATACCCGATCAGGCCCACACGCTCCTTACACACACGGAGAAGGCCAGACAGATATCCCACAAACAATCCATTGTCCACAACTGAACTAAGGCCTACGACAGAATTACAAGAACCCACAAATGGACCCAACACACCAGAGGTGGATAGACTCCTCATCACATCCAGCCCACTAGCAGGGAGTAGTTCCCAGATGATGGTACATACTCCTGCTAGGGGACAGCCAAGACCAGAAATGCCTCTCCAGAATCAGCCGACACAGAGAGATCCAGACACCAGTGAACATGACCACCATGACAACAACGAGGACAACAATACAAACCGCAGGACACCGGACAGTGCGATCAATCAAGGAAGGGTTTATCAGACCCCACAAATCAATGACCAGTCTTCCAACAACAGCACAAGTAGCAACAACAATGTTTTTTTATCTTCAGCAGGACTCACAACCAGAACCAGGACTTATACCAGGTTCAGACCTGGGGGTAATGAACGAAACTGGAACCACAACACCAACAATATTGGGGGAAGGAGGGGGAACAACAATCACAGGGGAAGAAGGAGCGGGAACGGGATACAGTACTAGTATTATTGGGATGGACCACTCTGATCACCCTCCCCATTCACTGATACCAGCACCTGATAGCACTGACTTCAGGTCTCCAGCAGGGGTAGGTGACATCTTTAACCTCACCACACGAGTTTTCTCGGAAAGCCATCATAAGGTACTGAAGAAAGGCTTTTCTTTCATCCTGGCGCAGAGAGCCAACACGGTGGATGTTATCCTGGACCTCAAGTGCTACCTGAGAAAGTTACAACTAAAATTAGATATACAACAATATGAAGAGGAAGAAGATGAGGAAAGCTCGGAAGATAACAACAGACCCCTTACCATGAAGAGCCTGTACACTCCTGCACTCTCCAACACACTGAGCCTCTTTGCGAGTACCTGCAAAAGGGATATCAGGAAACTCCTTTCTGATAAGCCCTCAGCAAAGTGGCACAACCTGAACAGGGAAGAAAGACAGGCTTGGAAGGAACTGAGTCAGGACAAATCCCTACGGATCATGAAGGCTGACAAGGGATCCGGGATAGTAGTGATGGAGCAGGAGAGATATATCCAAACACTTGAAGCATCCCTCATGAATAACCAGTTCTACAAAAAGGTCAACATCAACCAGGTACAACAGAACTTTAAACAAATTGACAACCTACTGTTGGAACTGTACCTGAGGGATGAGATCTCTCAAGACGAAAAAGACTTCATGCAGGTCATGACACCCAGCCTTGGAAAATTTTTCGGAATCCCCAAGGTTCACAAGAACCCTGAAAATCCACCTTTCCGCCATGTGGTATTGAACCGAAGGACAAAAACAGAAAAGATTTCACAATACGTGGACCACATCCTTAACCCCATTGTACGGAACAGCAAATACTACATCAAGGACTCCTGGGCTTTTCTAAATGACATCTTCAAACTAAGGCTGGATGGAGGGGAATATTTACTGGTCACCCTAGATGTAGAAGCACTCTACACAAACATCCCCCATGCCAAAGGACTGACCCTCACCAGACAGTACCTGAACAGGCACTCCAACCTAAGCGGGACTAAGATTAATACTGTATGCAGGTTAACAGAAGCAGTATTAAGAAATAACTTCTTTCAATTCAACGGGAAGATTTACCACCAACAGAAAGGGGTAGCCATGGGGTCCAAAATGGCCCCAGCATATGCAAACTTAGTCCTCAGTGCCTGGGGCACTACCCGGGTTCAACAACACCATAATGTACAGGCGTTATATTGATGACGTCTTTTTTGTCTGGAAGGGGGACAGACTTTCTCTGAGCAATTTTCTGGAAACCCTTTTCCAGAGTCTGGACTTCCTGACCCTCACGGTAGGACATATCGGAACCACCACTCAATTCCTGGATATCCACCTCACTATAGACCCAGAAAATGGACAGTTTGACTCCAACATCTACCGCAAGCCCACTTTCCGGAATAACTATCTTGAGTTCAGCAGCCAGCATCCCCATTTCATGAAAAAGGATATTGTAAAAGGACAATTCATCCGGTTATCCAGACTCATTTTTAGGGACGAGGTTTTCATCAAGGAAGGTTTTTACCTCAGAAACTTGTTCCTAGAAAGAAAATACCCAGAGTATCTAGTGGACAACCTGTTCCAAGAGATCATACAGCACAGACACTCCAGGTATCCACCAATCCTGAAAAGGGATTCACAGCAACGGCACAGAACGGACCGAACAAAAAGGACTGGGTGTCAAGTTTCCCCCTTCCAATTTCCACCGATATGTTTGGAATTAGAGGGGTCCTCACCAACAATTGGGACATCTTGGGAGGAGAAAAGGTCTGACAAAGTTACTTGGGACATCCCCAAACTTCTGTTTCAAACGAACCTCTTCTTTTGGTGGTGCGTTCGAGAGGAATAAAAGCCCATCCCCACAGAGCGAAGTATCGACAGAACCTGGAATGTCTGACTGCGGCAAGTGTGTTGCCTGTGTACACATATGAAAAAACAACAACGTCACCTTCCCGCACTGCAACAGAACTGTCAGTCTACATGACCACTATGACTGCAACACAAAAATGTAGTCTACTGTGCTTTCTGCGAACACTGTGGGAATTTCTATATCGGCAAAATGAACAGGAAGCTGAGTAGCCATATTAAAGAACACACTGCAGCAATACACAAACAGGACAGTTTGAATGCCTTGGCTAAACACAGTACTATTTGCCCAAACTTCACAGGATTCAAATTCACAGTGCTGGAAAAATAACAGAATTTGTAGGGGACATGGACACATTCCTGCAAGTCCAGGAATTAAAATGGCAGATAGAACTGAGAGCTGATGTCTATCCAGGTCTCAACGAGACACTGAACATTAAATGTGCACTTAAATGGTATAGAGATTGAAATGTGATAGGGTTTGAAGAACTGTGCAAGAGGGTTTGAAAAATTGTGCAAGTAGATTTAATGTGTTTATGGATTTACAACTGTGCAAGTGAATATAATGTGTTTCCACTCTCTCTCTGACTTTTGACTCCCCCATACCCCTGCACACATGCTCCCTCTCTCTCTGACTTTTGACTCCCCATACCCCTACACACATGCTCCCAATCACCAGGCTAGCCCCCGCTGACCCCACCAACTATACCCCCGGTCTCACATTTTCACGCAGCCATTCAAGGGGTGATACCATCCAAACCAGCCCACGGGTGGTACCATCTGCACTGACAGTCTTCTGAGGGACAGTGTTATTCATAGGCTCCTTGTCATGGGCGGCCCCCTAACAGCCCCCCCTCAAGTCCACACCGCATTCCTCCCACTCCCCCATCAGGTGGCATACCCACACATTTCTCTACACACACACACCGATACCAAAGCATAGTAGGACTCTCTACCTGACTCCTCCACCTTCCTCCGTTCCCTTCTTTACTTACCTTTGGAGGCAAACACTCATAAGTTACGTGTTTATATTAGAATCATCACAGCATGACTCATCTTTCCCGGTTTTTGCACACAATCCCTTTTTGCACACAGTCCCTTTTTGCACACAATCCCTTTTTTGCACATGATCCCTTATTGCACACAATCCCTTTTTTACACACGATCCCTTTTTGCACACAATCCCTTTCAGTATGCACACAGCACCACAAGGCTATTACTGTCTGACCAATTTACCTTGTGTAACTGCAATTGTAATGTTAATGAAAATGCACACAGCACCCTGCTTGTTCACACTTTACTATTGGAAAGGAACTGTTGTTAATTTAAATAGCCTGCTAGAACTAATGTATATAAAGGAAGTGAAAATGGTTGCTCATACTTATGAAACATGTCTTTCTGAAGAAGTCTTGATAATAAATAAGGCAAGCTAAAGTTCTACAAGAGTTGTTGGTGTTATTCACTATTTTATTGAATGCTTTTATTGTCACAAAGTTCATTTCTTAGTTAAAATTTCTTCTCTTCGTTCAATTTTTTTGAGTGCGGTTAATTTTAGTTATATATATATATATATATATATATATATATATATATATATATATATATATATATATATACATATATTTTATATATATATATATATATATATATATATATATATATATATATATATATATATATATATATATATGGCATCTAGATGTTTTATTTCTGCAATGAAACCAATATTTGTGAGCACTTTCACACAAATTAATATAAGGCTAAAGTCTGAAGGATTCCAGTGTTAACTTAAACTAAAGCACTCTTATTCTCTGATACCCCCTTATCACTGCATTTTTTATTTCCTTTTTTTTTGTTACACTTATTGTTAGCTAAGGAGGTAGCAGTCGGTGTTTATTGTGTTTATATATACATAATATTAATCCTTGTGTGTGTGTGTGTGTGTGTGTGTGTGTGTGTGTGTGTGTGTGTGTGTGTGTGTGTGTGTGTGTGTGTGTGTGTGAGTGTGTGTTTGACTAGGTTTGTGATTACTGTAATACCCATGCACATAAATGTTTGTATATATACTTTTTTATTCTTATGTGTGTATATACATGCAAACACACACACACACACACACACACACACACACACACACATATATATATATATATATATATATATATAGAGAGAGAGAGAGAGAGATAGATATAGATTTAGATATAGGAGTGCATGCATATGTGCAGATATGCATATCTCTAAAGATTTGCATCCAAATATTTGATACATAATTAATCACAAATGTTATGATAATTTCTTCTCTCTGTTACCTTTGCAAGTGTTTATCTGTCTACCTATTGATCTATCAGTCTTTGGGTGTTTTTAGACAGAAGTTCTTCCATTTAGGATTTTAGGTCGGGTCAATTTTGCATGCTATAATTTATGCCTTCACATATGTATGTGGATCTACCAGCTTCTCACACATCTTTAGGTGACCAAGGAACTAGTTGTGTATTATTGTATTAAGTGCACTGCAGAAGATGACAAAACTATTGTTTCACAGCATTAGGTCTCCTCATCATTATGATGTCTTTGAATCTAGAGCAAATGATAGTCCAGAGCAGCTAGCAATAATAATAAACTGTTTCCCACCTCCCAGCTTGCAACAGCCAATCATTCTTAACAAATAATAGCAGGCCCACTGGCACAGATGGATGAATTTAGTACTTTGCTATTACTTAGCATCCTGTGACCGGAGATTTTACATCAGCTCAGAAATCTGGTGGTGCTGGCAGGAAGGATGGGCAGACCTATTTTGTAGGGAGAAACCATGCTGATGAGGCAGATCATCCATCAAGCTTTTCTGGAAGGCGTGGCTGTGAATGATTGCCATACTAGGAAAGTGGGTTGGTTAATGCGGCATGTTTTCTCTGATGACCTGGGTGACCAGGGTGGTCACATCCTGAGAAATCATTCCTCATTTCCTGCTCAGCCTGCACATATGCACACACATACTGGGCACTGTGCCACAGGAAAGCACCACTGTGATCAGCAATAAAATGGCTCTTCTATGGGCCCCTTCTTGTTTGGAGGTGCATGGCAGACAGAGAACTAATAATTTGCACTTAATGAATCAGAGGACTCTCCAGCTAGGTGGTTACCTGGAAAAAGGTTTTGTCATTTGAGTATGACAAGTCAGTAGGGAGTCACCGGAGACAGGAGTATTGGGGAATCAAATAATAGCAGCCTATGTCAGAGGCAGTATTGCAGCAAAATGTGTTCCAAAAATACTAGTGAACAATGAGACAGAGATGGTTTGTTGGATTTCCCCTTATATTGCCCAGGTTTTGTGATGTACATGCCTAAAACTAGAGAATGAGGACTTGGATAATTTCCTTTTTTTTAGTTCTTCTGGACTATCACTTCTTTGTCAGTAGTTTATTTTCTGTACCTCTTAGGGGTTTTAGATTGTTTTTCAGCTCTTCTGGGTCTTCCATACCTTATAGGTTCATAGGTTTATAGGAGGTTACTAGGCTAATGGCCCTAGGGCCTTTACAAGCCTAGCCCTGTTATACCTGTGTTCCCTAATTGACCTTGGTTAGATGGTCATTATTCTCAGAGTGAGCCTATGATCACCACCAACTGCCCCTATCCATGAGGGACATAGGTGCCACCCCAGGGGTGAATTTACAGTCTTCCATCCAATTGTCTAGGTTGTACTTGCATAGGGTTATTGAGGAGCTCTGCTTCTAGTGAATTGGGAATTTATTCCAGATGAGTGTCAATCTCTGGGAGATACATCTGTCTCTCCAGCATGTTCTGTTAATGTCACAGGCTAGGTTGAGATCCCTGGAGTGAATGACTCTTGTCCCATTTAATTTGTGGATGTGCAGCATTTTGGTTAGGGCAGGATCAAAGACCGCTCTGTAGGCCAAGTACAAGTTGCATCTTAGCAGCCTACGGAATACAGAGTACAGTGACAGGGCTTGCAGTCTTTCCATGTATGTTATGTTTTGGAGGCCCTGACTTTTCTTGGTGAGAAACCTCTGTGGTCTCTCTAGCTGCTGCAGGTGTCTGGTGATGTACATGCAAAAGGAAGCATTGTACTCTATTAGTGGTCTGATGAGGGTCGAGTACAGAGGAGTTACAACATCCTTAGTTTTGGATGCAATGCACTTACTTATTAGATACACAACATAGAAGGCTTTCCTTGCCACTATGAATGCATGGTGAACAAAGTTTAGATTGTTATCAACCTGTGTTCCGAAATCTCACACCACTGGGTTTGAGCTTAGTGGAATGCTGTCAGTATTGCAATTTGCATGGACTTCCTCTTTGCCAAATGGGATAATAATGCATTTTTTGCATTTTATTTTACCCCATAGCTTTGGCACCAATCATGTGTCTGTGTTAACAACTTTTGTAATATGTTAACATCATTTGGGGACTCCATGTTTGCACACAGTTTGCAATCATCAGTGAACCTGGTAAGTCACAGGCCATCCACTTTCACCTGGACTTCCAAGAAATAGATTCCAAACAGTACAGGACCCAGCACAGATCCTTGTGGTACCCCACCAGTAACTGGTCCACTGGTAGAGGTGGAATCCCCAACTTAGACAGTATGCATTCTGTCAGGGAGTAGGTTGGCTGCCATCTAATGATGTATGGGTTAATCCCCAGCTGGGAGAGTTTCTCAATGATACCCAAGTGGGGGATTGTGACAAAAACCTTGGCTAAGTCAAGATAGGCAGTATGTACTGTTTGCCTTCATCCAGAGCTTTGGTGACATTCTTGAAGAAGTCCATCAGGTTCAGTAAGCATGATCTACCCTTAATGAAGCCAAATATGTCAGGTCAAGAGTTTGAAGGTCCTTGTTGATAAGGTCCATGATGATTCTTTCTATGGCCTTGCAAATAAGACTGGTTAAGCTTATTGGTCTATAGTTCCCAGGGTTAGTTTATGGACCCCCATTTGTGCAGGGGATTACTGTCAGTGTTCTCCACTCTTCTGAAAGAAAGCCAGTAGTCAGGCTGAGGTTAAAGAGAGTGCCAAGTGGTTCCACTAGGTCTTGTTTTAGATAGTTTACTAAGCAGCCTGGGATGTCATTTGCTCTGACAGAGGCCATGTTTTTGCCCTTGGAGAGCACAGATATGACCTGCTCTTTGGAGATACTGGGTAGTAGACTGGTGTCAGGTATGCTTTGAAGTATGGATGGTGGGGACAGGGGGGGTAAAATTTGCACCAAATCTGTCAGATAGTAAGTTGTCAATTTCCTTAGGTTAAGTATGAGAGGCACCGCCACTATAAGTTTGGCACATAGTTGGGCATTCCCTTTTAGATATCAGATGTAGCTAAAGAATGCCATATGATTATCCATAGATAAGGATGCTAATTTAGCTTTATAACTAGTTTAGAAGACTTTACAAGATATCTGATTTGCTTGTTCAAGCTGTGGAGGGTATTCTTTTTCTGATGAGTAACTTCCCTCTTGTTCTTAGACATCAGTTTCTTCCTTTTGTTATATAACTTATACGTACTTGTGGTCCACCAGGGTGGCCTGTTTTTTTTTTTGTTTTTTTTTTTTGGGGGGGGGGCTGGTTTTGATTCAGTCAGGTACAGCCGAGTCTATACAGTTGTTTAGGTGGTTATACAGGGCATCTGGGTACTCCTCTGCATAGGAGTCATTGTTGGCTGTGTTAGCAGGGGTTTGAAACTTTTTATATCATTGCCTAGTAGGCTGTAGTTCAGTTTGGAGACATTTTTTCAGTTTTTTTGCTCCTGTGTCAGGTCTGATTTTTAACTTCAAACAAGACAGATTTAAGGTGTTACCTTACCAGGGAGGGCAACACACAGGGGGATAGTGTAGTGACCTCCCATGTTGGTAAGTACTTAGTCTAGGACATTTGAGCCCTTTGTGGGGGTGCAGACTAGCTGTTCCAGGGTATTTGTATTGCTATAGTCTAGGAACCTCAGGGTGAGCATGTTTGTGCTCATGTACGTTGCCCAATCAATGGAAGAATAGTTGAAATCACCGACAGCCAAAGAGCTTGGCTGTATAGTGAGTGACTCCAATAAGGCCAGGTAGGAAAAATTTTAAGTTAGTAATGATGTTGTAGGGTGCTTTACCTATTGTTAGTTAGACCCTGAGTAGCTCAAGAGAGTCATACTGTTTAACCGGTCTCAAAGTATATTTGGCTTTAATGAAGATGGATACACCTCCACCTTTGGTTCTTTCACACTTGTTTTGAGGTCTGAACGTGTGGAAGCCATTGTAGCCTTGTACTGCTGGGGTACTGTCTGCAGCCTTGAACCTTGTCTCAGTGACTGCACAGACATTAGGATCTTCCAAGGTGAGCAGTATTTCCAGATAGTGCAGTTTCTTGTTTAGGCTTCTAGCATTAGGCAGCATAGCCTTGAATTTGTCTCAAGTGAATTTTTTTATGTTAGAAATTTTGTTGTTTTGACATTGCCTAAAAAAGGCATTATGGGGGAGACAAGTGCCTTTGCCAGTATTTGAAAGCCTAGAGGAGACAGGTGAAGACCATCTCTGGCAAAGCAGAGTGGTCTATCAACCATGTCTTCTCAGGCTGACAGATACTGGATCCTCATGGATTGATTCCAGAAGGTAAACCAATTGTTGAAGTCAATCATTTTTTTTCTATATTTTGGCATCATCCTCGGTGAAGGTAGAATGCTGCTTGGGGCTAGGGACATACCTGACTGAGACAC
The DNA here is from genome assembly GCF_019279795.1 of Protopterus annectens. NCBI lineage: Eukaryota > Metazoa > Chordata > Ceratodontiformes > Protopteridae > Protopterus > Protopterus annectens. The sequence continues at coordinate 578,626,308 of NC_056731.1, forward strand.
ATAATCTGAGAGTTCAGTCATGTCTCTTTTCATATAGTCCAGTGAGGTACATCTGAAGTAATTCACCCCAACATGTACTATGACAGAGTCATAACGATAATTGTTGTTGAGTGACTTGAGTGCATGCGTGATTTGATGGATTCTGGCACCTGACAGGCAGCTGTCCATAATCTTCTACTTGTCCAGCCTGGTGAGGGGGACATCTGTTTGTCTAACAATGATGTCAACTATGTCCAGGATATTTGGTTTTGAGGTGTTTTGCCTTAAGGGCTTATTTGCTGAGACACTGGTGCGTGTATTGTTATGTGCAGTGGATTCTATTTGCTTTGTAATGTGTGCAAGTGGTTTGAGTTTGGGAGGTGTCTGATCTTTCAGTCGGCATCTATTGAGTACCTCCACTTATGTGGGTTTATGTGTCATGACCTTGTTTTGTGTGACAGGTGTGTGTGCTGAAAACCTGTTTAATGTCCTGTTTGTGGTTACATGAGAGAACTGATTCTAAATTCATAATATAATTACATCCATCACATATTGTATTTATTTGTGTTGGTTGTCAGGATACATGAGGCAATTACTACATTGCTTAAGGATGCCCATGTCAATTAGGCTGGCCAGAGAAATGGTTGGAAACTGACCACCCATTATGGCAGGGTTGTATCGTAATGACTATTGGGGAGTGGGCTAGTTTGACCAGATTTTGCTCTAGGATTAAGAAAGGGTTTATTCTACTGAAGTCTAGGGGTGAAAACTATGGCAATGCTTCTAAGGGTGCAACTGAGTTTCCTGCAATGCAGCATGAAAGCTTGCAAGGGTTCACTAACAGATGTATAGGAGAAAACTGTCTTTCAAGGAGTTTGCATCTATACAAGGCACCACTGAACCCCATTGAGCAGTGTGCAGCTACACGCAAATGCAAAGCATAAATATAGGTGAAATTAAACATTTTCAAGCTAAACTACCAAACGTAAAGCACACAGTGAAATTTCCTCCAGGAATCTCCAACTCAGATGAGGTTCAGACTACACACTTCTGCCACAACGGGTGCAGGCATGGCCCTCCTAATGCAAGGTGGCTGGAACGGTGCTCAAGTGCAACAATACAGTCTAGATTCAGCAGATCTGAATCTAGTCTATGCTATGTACTAGCTACTTAAAGCAACAGAACACCTTTTTATAGTGCAGAAAAAATACAGTAAAATTCAGCAAAATGAGGCAACAAAATGATAAAATACAGTCAGCATAAGTGCAAAGGAAACTCACAGGATGCTTATTTTTTCGACTTCAGCAGTGAATTCTTTGGATTTCAGCAGAATCTCAAAAGTTGCCAAATGTTGAGCAGCTCCACTTAGATGGCCTGCTGTAGTATTTCCCTCTGCACAAACTGGGAACTCTTTGAGCAGCTGTGAACAGTGGGAGACTATGGAGAGAGTTTTCTATAGAGGATTTTAAACTGGAGAGGTTTGCTTATATACTAGGCATGGGACACCATGTTTGCACACTGGCTTTTATATCAGCAGGATGAAAGACTTCTAAACAGTTAATCCCTCAGACCAATCAGATTAATACAAAATATACCTTAAATCACCAGTTTCCCACTTGGATGGGTAGAATTCAGCTCTGCTCCTACCAGAGTGCAAAAGACCCCTCCTAATGTAAAACAAAATGGTTTTGAGCTCAAGTTCAGTAACAAATGCTTTACAGAATTCCTGCAGTGTCAGGAATCCTTGGAAATAAGTTCAATAACCCTGAGAAGTGTCCAACAAAATACAGAACAAAGTGCACATGTAAGAGAATATTTTGTCAGACTCAGGAGAACTTTGGCAAACTTAGAATAGCTTTTAAAGTACCAGGGGAGGTTATGGAATATGAGAATACTGTTAAAACAACCTAAGAATACTGTTATATGAATTTTGTACATTTTTTTTTTATTTCCATGCTATGTTTTACTGGTGAATGGTTTGTTTTGTACACCTACTGGGAAGTGCTTAATGGAGTTTAAGTTTCAAAATTGTTCAAACATGAATCTAGTGTTTTATTTTTTCATTTATTTCTTTATTCCTATACATACTTACTTATTGCTGTTTCTCTACAAAATGAACAAGTGTTCATTGTATCTCAGTAAACATTCAAAGCTTTAACACTACCAAGTGCTACTAATATGAAGAGACAGGTAAATTTGCATTGGCCCCATGATTACTAGATTAATGTTATCAAGATTTACTCTGTGTATGACCTTCTTTATATCACTGTTGCAGTATTATTAACAGATGGATTATCCTGACAAGGATAACCGTACATTTGGCTAGTATACTAAAGTCTGACCACCTTTCTTCTCACACTGTACATCTGACATATGACCTCATCTCAAAGGAGCTAGGGGTTCATAATAGAGGTACAGGAGGAAATTACCACAGAATCTTCTTACTATCAGCCTGAGTACTGAACTATTGCTTCACATTCAGTCTTTATTAGCTGTTGGGCAGATATGAATCCCCAGTGGGGACTCTTCCTCCTCTATTGCATTTGTGCTTTAAAGCTTTATGCATGTCACTGAAGAGAAGGAAATGTAATTATGGAAGACAAATTCCTCACAGAGATCATGATTTAAATGTCTTTTAGGTTTAAGCTCTGAACACAACTCTTGGAACTGTTCTATTTGCCAGTTGTTTGTACCTAAAACATTGTGAAATCTGTCTGTTGAAAGTTTACCTGAGAATCAGAAATTTAAGGAGCTCACCCAAGGTAAGATGGCTTCTGAATCCTCATCTACTGATGTTCTTCAGGTCTTGAGCAATAGCTCTATAAAAACAATGCTAGTGACTTCTGCTGTACAGTTAGACCTGAATGTTTCCATTATATCTGTCAATGAGACTTCGGAACTTCCATTGTTTGTATCTGTTCCCTCTCTTGACCTGGTTGAAGGTCAATATGGGTCAGCTGTCTCACGTGTCCATCATGTCCAACTAGTATTCCACTTCTTATTAGAAGGGGTAACCTCACCTTTTTATGTTAAAAGGACCCAAGGGCATACCTTAAATCTAACTTAGGGAAGAAGTTCTCAGTTCTTTGATCAATGTACATCAGGACTCAGAGCCACCTTATTTAGTTCAAGCAGATGCAGCAGTTAAGAAGAAGCAGAAGATAAAGCTTGCTGCTTTCTCCTCAGATGATTAAGGATCCTAAGAAGGAATGCCAGGATTTTACACAGGGGCTTTTCAAAGTGAATAATTCTTTAAAGCCCCCTTCAGTTTTTTTCCTGCTGCTACTACAGCCCCTCTTCTTTTCCTTCTCTTACTCCTCTTAAAAGGCAAAAAGATGATTCTGAAGGGGGGTAGAATCTGAATCTGATAGAGATAATTCCTTAGCTTATTTTTCTGAAATTCATTCCCCAGTGACATATGCTTCAGATGATGATCATACCTTGTCTCAGTGGAGGAACTTTCTTTTGATGACACCATTATTAAAATGATGTAACATTTTCAGTGGGAAGAGTCTCAGTTATCTGATAATCTAAAAACAATACTATGGTTTTGGGGAAATTGGGTGCATAAAACAGCTGCTACTCCTCATGTTTTGGAAGCTTTATTAGATACTTTTGACTCTACTTCCATTAATCTAGTATTTCAGTCACCTGCCATTAAGAAACCATATAGGCTTATCAAGGTGCCAGATTCAGCATGATTCTTATATAAGAACCCTACCTCAGACCTAGCTGTAATTTCCTTTTGCATTGAGCAGCCTTCTAAACTTCTACATTCCTGTAATGTTTGCTGATTGATAAAGACAGGAGTGTTATTGATAGATAAAGCCAGAAGGTGTATACTTCTGCTAATCTAGCTTTTAGAGTTCTCAAACCCATATGAACAGATACAGTTGCCTATTTTAAGTAATGTAGGTACTCTCCTATTAAATTTAGAGGGATCAGATGCTAAATTTTCTACATTATGTCTTCATATGTCTGCTTCTCATTTAGCCAGGCATTCTATTAAATGCAGTTATAATGCTGTGGCTGCCTCTTCTAGAAAACTTCCTAAGGTAATCTTATATAATTAACCATTAAGAGTTCATATTTCAATAAAAAAACATTTCAAGGCTCTTCCAACACTAAAGGTCTTAGTTTGATTTATAGAGGATATTCTGGTCACTTCTTTTCCAATTTTACATAGTATTGTTGTTAAATTTAAAAATTCTTTGAATCTAGGAACTGAATTTGATTTCCAATTTTTAATAACCTTTCTAGCTACTGCCAAAAGGCTCCAGAACATTTTTTCCATTTAAGTAAATTTTAATACATTTCCAATGTTCTACTGTTAAAAACAATTGGTAACTTAAACAAATAAAAAAAATTTCTATCCAAAAAAATAGTTTTGCAAAATGGTTGAGGTCTTCACGTGATATACACAAGGTACAGGGTTTTCTTCTGACCTTGGGATATTAGTTAGGCTTAAAATAGTCCTTCAGGGTAGTTAGCAAAGTATTCACATATGAACATATGCTACTAGATCTATTCTGCATAGATTCTCATGGCTTAGATTACAAGCCTCACCTGATTATATAAACTTCTGGACTTCTCTTTGGATAAGCAGGGAAAGGGTAAGATAATGAAAGACTTCAAACAGATTTTCCTTACTCCTGTAGGTAAGTTCCAGAGAAGCATCCTTCTAAGTCTAATATTTTTGTTCGTAAGGAAAAAAATATCTTCTCAAAAGAGTTAAAAAAATCAGTAGGAGGAGATTTCACGTAAAGTCTTAACAGGATTCCAAGAGTTATAAATCTTCCCTTCCTGACAAACCAGCTGCCTTTGACTGGCAGCCTTTTCCTCCCCACTCCTCCACACCTCAGTTATTCCCAGGTTCCTTTGTCCCCAAAACAGTTTCTTTCATTCTTAACTTGGCAAGCCATAACATTAGGCAGATGTGTTGTTTCTATCATCCAAAGCATTTCCAAGATGTCTTGGATTGCTCCTCCACATCTCTCAGGGTTTCACTCAGGTTCACTTTATTCTTCCTTTTCTTCACAACATCTTTTTTCAGGGGACAATAGAATCTGTGCTCCCTGCCCAAGAAAAAAGGAGTTTTTTATTTCAGGAAGTTTTTAGTTCCAAGAAAATAAGGCGGTTGGAGACCAATTTTGGCTCTTTCTCTTCTCAAAATTTTTCTCAAAAACACAAGTTTCAAAATGTTGACTCTGCAGTCCCTGCAGTGATTCTATCCCAAGCCTTTTTGTGACATTGGATTTAGATGAAGCTTACCTACATATTTCATTTCATCTAACATGCAGGAAATACTTCAGATTTTGTGAATACTCATATCACTTTCAGTTTTCTACTTTACCCTTTGTACTTTCAACTGCTCCAAGGATATTCAGAAAGTACCTATGCCACTCAGTCTTCAGCAGACTTTGAGGTATTCAAATATTTTTGTACCAAGACAATCTCCTGATTCAGGCTTCTCCTTAACAGAATCCTCTAAGAAAATTTGATTTTGTTATGAGTCTTTTGAGCAATCTGGTGCTTACTCTGAACCTTAAAAATTATTTTTTAATATCATCCTAAAACTGGATTTTCCTAGGATGCAAAATAAATATCCTGTCAGTGATAGCCTTCCTTCATGCAAACAAGGTTCTTTTTCTCTCAGATTACTTCTAAACTCTCCTTAACTTGAATATGACCTCACAAAGTGAAATTATGAGAAACCTCTGATATAGGGTGTGATGACAGGAGGCACTGCCAGTATAGCTAAGTGGAATTTTGTAAATAGTTATATGTCATTTGTGAATATCAGGCTAATTTATGCAAGATGCTTATGTTACAAATGTATTAGAAGTGTATGTCATATGTATATCAAACTGATTTGTACAGATGTTTGTGTTGAAAAGATATTTGTAAAGTGCTTGTGTTTGAAATATATTCACAGTGTGCCCTACTGGAGAGAACAGAAATGTATGTGCACTATTGTAACTTTTTAAATGTATATATTTTAATAGAGGAAACTGGAAGGTTAACCTCAGTCCAGTAAACTTTAAAATATGTCTGAAATTAAATAAGTTTGCAGGCTAAGCTATAAAGATGATATCTCAGAGGTTTCAATGCAGCCAGAGACACAAAGTCTATACTCGGAAGCTTTCTGTATTGTCTTTGAGGTGAACTAATTACTGCTCTGTAAGCATAGGATCATAGGAAGTTCATAGGTTTATAGGTTCATAGGTAGGTACTAGGCTATCAGCCCAAGGGCCTACATAAGCCTAGCCAACAAGGTTCCCTGACTTACACTACCCAAGAAAGTTATTTTCCTGTGCCACTGTCGAGCAGAGACAAAGAATTGATCCCTGGGGTGTATTTCCTATTTCCCATCCATTTTTCTTGAAGAGTGCTAATGAAGAACTTTGCTTGACATAGATGGGTAGCCTGTTCCAGAGTGTGGGAAGTTACTAGGCTATTGGTCCTGAGACCCTTATAAACCTAGCCAAGAGTTTATCCCATGTTCCAACAAGTCAGCAGCTGATGCCCCTGTCCAGCAGGGGCACAGGTGGAATCCCAGGGATGTATGAAATTGTTTTTTGACTTACAGCACCTACCACAGATCTGAGCAAAAGCCTTTGTGTGTGTATTTTTCCAGATAGGTGATAAATCCTGCCAGCTTCCAGCAATGGAGGCTTGCATGGGAACTAGAAGTCAGATAATCAGAAGTGATATCATTCTGCAAGCTATCCTAGAAGTAGTATTTTAGATATTATTTTGAGAAGTCTCTTAATGAGACTGAGCATTCTGTATTCTGTCTTGGGCCTGACAACAAGAAGGACCATTCGCCACATCATCTGCCTTGCTCTATTAAGTAAGTAGGGAATAGTAATTCTCTTAGAATCAGTCAAGAATATACTGAACCTTAGTTTAGATATATATTTTTCTTTATTTGTCTGAGTCTGCCCTGCAATATTATTTTAAATTTTTCCTGTGATTTTGAACTCTGATGTCACTTTGAAAAGATATTTAGTATTGTCTTGTTATTTTATTATTTATTATTAAATATATTTAAACCTTTCATTGTGGCTGATCTTTGTAGAGATATTTAAGTTTGGAGCGTATTTTCATATTTATTTGATGACACTGTGTGGGCCACCCCAAATAGCCTTGCTCTTGGTCAAACTAACATTCGTATTAATTATAATTTCACACAGTATATTGGCTACCCTTGTAAGGGCCTTAAGGTAGCTATCATGAGTGTCCAGTGGTGGTGGTAACTACCTTATAGTCTGGGCAGAAGGGGGCATAGCTAGTAAACCTGTGCCAGCCTTTCCCAGGTGTGTGTGTGTGTGTGTGTGTGTGTGTAAATCAAATCTCCAAGAGTGTGTTTGTCAGTTACTTGGACAGGGACATGAAGCACTGGTTGGACAGAGAGGGTGCTGGAGGTCTTGGCTTGGAGACTCATCTGAGATCTCAACACTATAGCTGTGCCAGTAGGGAGTCTTATAAGGGATCTGGAGAAAAAGAGAGGAACCAGCCCCCCCACACTGTGTTCCCTGTGTGCTTTCAACGGAACTTGTGCTTGACTGTGTTTGATGCAGAGAGCTACATCTGGAGATACTGTATGTGTACCTGCTATCCTTCCAGTGAACATTCCCTGCAGTTGCCATTGGGGAGGATTGAGGCTCCTTGATTACTGACCCAGAGGTGGGGCATCACATAGGGCAGCAACAATACCCATGATACATCACTGCACACTCCACAATGGTATCTGAAGTCAATTTTAACTCAGCACTGCCATTCCTTAATCTTCCTGATCCCCCTCTTGCCCTTCATTGAGAAGGAATTTATTTGGAAAATCAACTAGATCGCACTCAACCCAGGAGTACCATTGCTGTTTCCCTTTACATGCCAAGGACTATTAATGAATGCTTCAGATCTAGCATGGGGAACATGGTTCAATGACATCAGGTTCCATGGGGGCTGGTCAGCCAAAGAAAGGAAGCACCACATCAACATAAAAAAATGAAAGCTATGATTTTAGCTCTTCAGTTTTTCCATTAAATCTGGATTCCAGGTCTCATTTCTAGAGTTTATGCAGGGGTATGGGGGCTACATTAGTTTGGGGATTACTGTCTACATCTGTCTATCAGAGACATGGGGGTCAGACCTAGGGTGAATTTCTGATTTCCCATCCATTGGTCAAGGTTACACTTAAGCAGGGTTAGGGATGGACTCTGCTTCCCATGGATGGGTAGTCTGTTCCAGACCACGGAGATCCTTTGAGACACATATCTGTCTCACTAAGTTGTCGTAATTATGTCACAAGTAAATTTTAAATCTTAGAATCTAGTAATTCTGATGCTGTTTGTTTTGCAGATGTGAAAAAGGTCCATCAGAGCTGGATCCAAGGATGCCTTATATTCCAGGCATAGACTGCCTCTCAGTAATATGCAAGAGACAGAGTATAGAGACAGGGCTTTAAGGTGATCCATCTAGGACAGTGTGTTTATACCCTGGATTCTCCAGGTAATGAACCTTCATGGGTGTTACAGTTTTTGCATATGTTTGGTCAGGACAATGCCAAAGGGGGCATTATATTTGTTGATGCATCTGATAAGGGTCAAGTAAAATGGCACAATGACTTCCTTGGACCTGGATGCCATTCCCTTCTTATAAGTTGGGGAACATAGAAATATTTTCTTACTACCTTAGTCACATGCTGGTCAAAGACCAGATTGCTGTCTATATATATTCCCAGATACCCAACGACTGGGTCAACTCTTAGGGGTTTCTTATCAATGGAGTAATTAGCCTAGGTGACAGTTTTCCCAAATGGCACTATAATGCATTTCTTGGTATTGAGATTTAGTCAGTGACTTTGGCACCAGTCATTTGTCTGTGCTAGGCCCTGCTGTAAGATAGGGAAATCTATTATAGTTCCCAATTTGCAGTCATATGGGAACTTTTCAGCCAAAGGCTCTTGACATAAGCCTTTACCTCCAAGAAATAGATGCCAAATGGAAGCAATCCCAGCATGGAGCCCTGAGGTACCCCACTGGTGGCCTCTTAGTGGACTCTTAGTGGAGGTGGCATTACCAATCCTGACCTTTTTGATCTTATCTGTGAGCCAGCTGGCAATCCAGCAAGTTATGTATGGATTTATGCACAGTTCAATGATTTTTTGTCAACTATAACCTAGTGGGATATTGTAACAAACACCTTAGCCAGGTCCAGGTAGGCGGTATGTACCATTTCCCCTTATGTATTGCCTTGGTAACCTTCTCCAAGAAGTCCACCGGTTTAGTAGGTATGATCTTCCCTTTACAAAGCCAAGCTGGGTTGGGTCCAGTGTCTGAAGTTTGCTTTTGTTAATTTCCATGATAATTTGTTCCATGGCTTTGCATATTAGACTAGTCAGACTAATGGATATGTAGTTCCTGGGGTTTATTGATAGTTTACTATTGTAAGGTGGGATAACCATTGCAGTCCTCCATTCTCATGGTACAAGCTCTGAAACTCTGTGTTGAGGCTGATGTTGTCTGACAGCCCATGCACTACATTGATCAGCTCTGCAGTAGTCATGATGACAATGATCTTCACCTGTATGGTTGTCCTGCAAATACAATGTGTAATGCCCTTGGAGACACAAAGCTTGGGAATGGAGTGGGACTTATGGTTCATAGTTCATAGGCAGTTACTAGGCTTGCATTCCAGAGGACCACTGAGGAGCTTAATTCCAGGTTGCCCCAAGCACTGACTGGTTAAATGATTTGCTCACAGTCACATAGTAAACACATGATGGCTAATGGATTCAAACTCTGTACCCCAGGAAATACAGCTCACCACCTTAACCCTCTGCACCAACTGCCAGATGAAAGGCTTTGAACCATGCAGCCTTGCCACAGGAAACCTCAGTATTAATCCACTGTGTTAACTGAGAAGTTTAAAGTGAAAGGGAAGAAGATTTTGAACCTTGCACCCTTTACAAAGAAAACAGAATCATTAACCCACTATGCTAACAAGCCCAGTAGTTGGTGATGGCCACCAGCAAAACAACTTCCACTGCTATGTCCATGCTCATAGGAGACATCAGTGGCTACCATACCAGAAAAGAGACTGCTTTTTGTTATGTTTATGTTAGACAGAAAAATCTATTGAATAAGAAAGATCTGCAGTGGCAGCTAAGATTAGCTGTCAACACCCCCCCCCCGATTAAATGATGCCCTATCCACTAAACCATTATTAAAAGAAAGAGCTAATAGATTTTAAATTCTTTTCATATTACTAAAATGAAGGTTATAAATTGTTTTTATATAGTTTATTTTTGTATTGTGGCTGGTAACTTAATTTTTCAATGACTCTGTTTTTTTTAACCAAACTGATATTTAATATATTAATTATCTAATTAACCAATCATTGAAGGTATAGACAAAATGGATGTTTGGTCATTTATTTTGTTCTGAAGAAGTCTCCTTCAGCGAGATGAAAGCGCTTATGTATGTTTTGTGTTAAATAAACATATCTATAATCCGTGGCAGTCGCACTTGGCTTTTTTATATTACTGGTTGCCTTTGGGCATTTTGATCCTTTTATCCTCTGGCACCTTCCCACTCTCACCAGTTAGATGATGAGAACCCCCCCCCCCCAACAACAGTAAAATAACAATAAAGTTGATTAGACATTTTTTCCACAAATCTCTGCCGATTTACAGCATCAGCTGGAGATCTATGTGCTCTCTTTGAAGTATCATATTCTGTTTATACTTTTATTTTGCTCTACAACCAATTCCTGTAGTGGAATGCACACTAGAATAGTTGTGTTGTTTTTATCACACAATTGTGGAGAATGTAGCATGGCAATTATGAAGAAAGAATTAATGGATCATGCACTTTATGGAATATCTACTTGAGCAAAGCTATGGAATGAGGCTTGTTCCTGACTGTGAACATGTTTGTAGACTCATGAAGTGTACTGTGCCTCCCTGGATGGTTTCTGACCCCTGCAGGGATTCACCCCTAGAGGTGGTGTTGTGCAATAAAATGGTGAGATGTGGGTTTATTGGCTATATGCAATCATGTCAGTGTTTTTCACCACCTTGGTATGCCATTTTTTTATGTTGTACTATATAGTGATATCATGCATTGTTACACTGCTTTATTGCCCATTTATACTTGTACCTATGTTCCAGCAATATGCATTAACATGAATCTGCTAACATTTTCATCAATATGATGACCTGTGAAGTGGCCATGAATTCTGAGCATTCTAATTCTTGCAATGCTCACAGGTAGTGCCAGAAAGAGCATAAGATCTTTATTTAGTTCCTGCACAGAGACCACTGGGAGTGCCTGCAGAGGACCTCTTATGAAGTTTCACAATATGAAATAGATGCCTGGCACTGCCTTGTCAGGCTGTGGAGTAATACCATGGGTGTCACTCATTTTATGTGTATTAAGAAGATGATGAGGCTTGGATGTTCATTTAAGTAATTTATTGCATGTAAACACATCAGGATGGATGGCAGGAACATTGTTATTTATTTTATTTATTTATTTATTTGACATTTGTTTACCAGGGTGGTCTGACTGGGTTCTATAGAACCCATTGTCAGCAGAGGCTCAGGGAGAAAAGCTCCATATACAGTACAATAAAGATACAGTAAAATTCAGTACAGTACAGATCACATTAGAAATACTATACAAAATAAGGTGAAAGAACAAACTATGTTACAAGATGTTACAATATATACTACACATCTAGATGATTCTATAGAGTTAAAAATATTATAGACAATAATAGTCACTCTCACTATACATGATGTAGTGTCCAAAAAATAGTACGTAGGTAGAGCAATGTGTGACATTGACTGCTATAGTACATGAAAAAAAATAAATAAATAGAATGTTAATTTCAGTTAGGAAACTAATAGCCATAAAGTTAGTGATGCAGAAAGATATTGAGAGAGTTAAAAAGAATAGAAGCAATATAGCCTGAGCAGTAGCTTAAGGATATGGTATAGAAACAGAGAAGGAGATAGAAGAGTGTTAGGATCTTGCAGACTGTGAAGGATTGAAATGTGACAGATGAGGAGGATGAGGCTAATGTGAAAGAAGAGGGAGTGCTGAGTATCAGGCAAGCTTTATGCAGGAGCAGAGCCATGTCTATTTGAGATGATTTTTTAAAGAGGATATGAAATGGTTTAGGCCAGGCATAGATCTGGAAGCTAGAGGTAGTGAATTCCAAAGTATAGAGACAGAGTATGAATACAGAGAGTGACCTGGTTTTCTTGTGGGTTTTGAGATAGCTAAGATATTTTTGTCTTCTGATCATAGGGATCGATTTGGTGTGTAAGGTGTGACTAGAATGGCTAGTGCAGGGCAGTCAGGCTTGAAAATAAGGTTGTGCAAGGTGAATAGCTGAATAAAGGCAAATTGGATGGGGAGTTCAAGCCAGTTTAATCCTGGGAGTGGTTTACAGTGGTGTGTGTGCTATTTAGAGTTTGTGGCAAACTTTGCAACTTTGTTGTAGCACTGTTCCATCTTGTTTATGGTAGAAGTTTGTAAGTTAGTTAGGATGGGGCATCATAAAGAAGGGAGGGAAATAAAAATGTTTTTGCAAGGGTAGTTTTGGTTGCTGCAGTAAAGAAATGTTTGTTTGTATATAAGAGTCCCAGTTTTTCTTTATATTTTGCTGTATATGAGGGTCAAATTAAAGTTTATTGTCAATGATAACTCCTAGAAGTTTGGTTTCCTGCACTATTTCTGTGACAGTGTTGTCAGATGCAAGGATGTTAAAATGATCAGTGACAGGGGAGGTGTTCTTGGGGTGAAAGAGCACTAGTTTTGTCTTCTTTGGATTAAGAAAGAGTTGAACATTTCTTAGCCAGGATTCGACTGCAGTAAAGGACTGTTGAGTTTTTGAAAGTAGTTCTGGTAGTGATTGAGCAGTACAGATTATGGTGGAATCATCAACGTATTGAATGAGGGTCCCAGGGTGAGAGGCAGTGTGAAGGTTGTTTGTGAAAATGTTAAAGAGTAGGGGTCTTAGGATGGAGCCTTGAGGGACTCCAGTAGGGTTGTGTAGAAAAGGTGAGAGTTCATTGGACTATTTCACTGCTTGTTTATGATCCTTGAGTTAGCTTTGAAACCATTTTACTGTGTTATGTGAAAAGCCTAAGTTAGACAGTGTGTTTAATAGTAAGGGGTGAGACACTGTGTCAAAGGCTTTGGAGAGATCAAGGAATACTGAGGCTGTATAGTATCCTGTGTCTCTGGCCTTGTTTATGCTGCCTGTAAAAGATAATAGGACTGTAGCTGTGGTGTGGCTAGGTCGGAAGCCATGTTGGGTTTTGGATAAAAGATTGTTTTGCAATAGATATTGCATTACCTGCTGATAGATACCCCTCTCGAGAACACTGAACTTAAATGAATTATCTAACTAACTGACTGACTACATACATGCACGCTCTCACTCTGGCTGCTCACTCAAAATGGCACTCTTGCTTGCATGCGCTCAGTACTTATATGCACGTTCCTGCTGACTGGAATGCCTCTTAAAGGTACATCACACACTCTGATCTATATCCTCCTTCTTTACTGAGCTGTCTCATATAAACAATGACATTTCAATAGGCATGCAATTATACAGACACTAAGAAAGAAAACAATAGTCATGTCCAGGTTGCCATATATCTGGGACTAGGTTGCAAGATGTGACCTGATCTCATGACATGATAGTTAGGACTGGGTTTAGCAACAGGAACAGTCACTGGGGAATGTTCTACTTGAGAAGTCTCAGGGATTTTCTCAGGAACAGGGATTGCTGATGGAATGTCTTCTGGAACAGGAATATTGGATAAGTCAGTCTGAGAACTAGAGTCTTTGTCACAGGTAAGATGCTGTAACACTGGTTCGGACACTGGTAAGAAATGCTTCTGATTTCATCTGAATTCCATTTCTTGTGATTCCACAATGTATGATCTTGGCTCTTGATGCACACTTTTCATAGATCCGATGTGATCAAAACCTTTAGAACATCTGCATCTTTACTATCTCCCCTTTTTGTAAAGAACGGAGCAGTTAGCTGGTTTTATCATAGCAAGACTTCTGGGACAAATGCTTCTTCAACAGTTGGGCTTTTACTGCTCTGTTGTTCTTAGCACATGGAACCAATAAATTATTGCTGATTGATAATGTAGTTCTGGTTTGTCTCAACATAAGTCTCTGGGCAGGTGAACCAAGATGATTATCATGAGGAATGTTGTTGAGATTAACAAGTTTAGAAAAACATCAGTATTGTCACATCTGTATTTCCTCTAACAGCTGTTTTGCACTTTGAACTGCACATTCAGCCAAGTCGTTTGACTGAAGGTATTCAGGACTACTCGTAATATGAATAAAGCCCAATGCTTCTGCAAATTTCTTGAACTGCTGACTTGTAAACTGCGCATCATTGTCAGAAACAACTCTGTTTGGACTCCCATGGACAGAAAAATGACACTTCAACTTAGTAATGACAGTACTGGTGGTTAGGTTGGGAAGTAGGTCAATCTCGAACCAATTTGAATAAGAGTCTGTTAACACCAAGTATGTTGACTCAAAGATATCTGTGGCTACTGTCGACCAAGGTAGTTCATGAATCTTGCTTAACTGATTATTTTTGTTGATGCAGATTTTTACTATCACATATCAAACAAGATGAAAGTACTTTCTCAATATTTCTTGGCATAGAAGGCCAAAATACTAAACCTCTCACCTTATTTTGGTAGAATCAGTTCCTAGATGACCACAATGCAAAATCGGAATGTACTCTTGTTGCAAGAACTTTGGAACAATCACTTTAGGACCTTTCATGATAATACCATTGTCTGAAAAATTTCATCTCTGCAGGGAAAATATGGTTGCACTTCCACTGGTAAACAAGGATTGCTTGGAAGGCCATCCTCAACTGATAAAGTGATTGAGGTTCTGGAGAATTCGATCTGAATCTATGTGAGCTCTGTGCTCATCAAGATGTGTGGAAGAAAAATTTCTCACTTCCATGACCTCAAAATCAAGATTCTCATTGCTATGTTCCTCTGTGATTTTCCTGGGCCATCTGGATAAGGTATCAGCAAGATAAAGAAGTTAGTCTTTTGTGAAAACAAGACTGAAATTGTAATTCTGTAATCTGAGCATCATACGTTGCAGTTTGGCTGGAACTGTATACATAGGCTTTCTCAAAATAGTGACTAAAGGTTGGTGATCAGTTTTGATCTGGATAGGTCAACCATAAATATAATCATGAAACTTTGGACATGCAAACAGAATTGCCAAAAGCTCTTTTTCAATCTGGGCATATTGCATCTCAGTTTGGGTAAGAGTTCTCAATGCATAGGCTACTGGTATACCCTCTTAAAGAATGCCTGCACCTAGACCAAACTGAGAAGCATCAAAGGAAAGAGTAACTGGTTTGTGAACATCATAGTAGCTGTGAGTTGGTGAGTTAGCAATTTTCTGTTTCAGGACATCAAATACTCTTTGGTGCTGTTCTGACTATGACCAAACTAAATCATTGCATGTTAGCTCTCTTAGCTGTACTGAAAGTTGGCTTAAATCTGGAATGAACTTGCCTAGGTAGTTGACCATGCCAAGAAAATGTTGTAGGGCTTGGACATTGTCTTGAGCAGGCATCTCGAAAATGTCTGTTTGCTTAGAAGGATTTGGTCATAAGCCTGAACTGGTAAACAAGTGACCAACATAAGTAAATTCTCATAGACTGAATTTACACTTCTGAGGATTCAGCTTAAGATTCACTTCTTGTGCTCTTTCCAGAACTTTCTTGAGGTTTCTGTCATGTTCAACTTCACCATTACCTCCTACTAGAATATCATCTACTATAATAGCACATGGATAGCCCCCCAAAAATTTATTTTATTTTTATTTAACATTTGTTTGCCAGGATAGTCCGGCTGGACAACAAGTGTCCATTTTCAGCAGAGTTCTGGGGAGAAAAGCTCCATACAATTACAGAGAAAAAAATTACAAAAGAAACATTACAGAGTAAAATCACAAAGTAGTAGTAGCATACAGATTTGTTGAAATTAAAGTAGCTAATATACAATATGAGGACATTACCCAATTTGGGCTGAACATACATATGACATAATGTACAATATATACAATGAGCATAGGTAAGAACCTAGCTGGAGCATTTCAAAATATTTCTCTAGTGAGTGAGAGTATATAACAAGTTTAGGTCTATATATACACATGCAAGCAAATATATATATATATATATATATATATATATATATATATATATATATATATATATATATATATATATATATGGTTTACCACCAGTTAATCGATGGCCATAACACTGAACCACATCGTCTTGAATGCAGTGCAACAGGAATACAGTCAGTTGAAGCCCATAACATCGAATCCACATTACCAACAACAACAGACAATTCGGCATTTGAGAGTTTGACAATTAGAATACGAAATAAGTTGTTGTCGCTCTATAAAGGCATCATACCATTTAGCGGCACATATGCTGAAATGTATCTTCTGCGGATATTTGAAATTGAGGACTACATAACATATAATTACACCATGTCAACGGACATGTAAGTGAGGAAACATATCCATATATAGGTATAGCTACTGTTTACCTATCAGACAAGCTAATGTATAATAAACATAACACAATTGTGTTTACAGATGGCTACCATAGATAGTGAGCAGTATGCTCCAGGGAGCATTGGATGTAATTATACAACTGAACGAAGCCAAAAAGGAAAGGAAATGCTATACATTGATGGGTATAAGTATCATCTTGAAAAATGTGCTGATGCAAAGCATTATTGGTGTTATGTAAAGAAACAAAGGGATAAATGTAAGGGACGTTGTGTGACAGAAATTAGTGTAGATGGACATAGGTTACAGCGAAGTACAGGTCACTTTCATGGTCCGGATCCCTTACAATCTGAAGTCAGTAGAGTGCAAGAGCAAATAAAGAAATGTGCCCAATAGTCCATAGAGGACCCCTGTAAAATAGTATCGGAGGTATTATCCAGCACCTCCACAAATGTGATAAATGAACTGCCTAATACAAAAGCGCTGCATGCAACAGTAAGGAGGGTGAGATATAAGAAGAAGGCAGCACTGTTTAAGGATATGGGTTCACTCTCTGATCTAAATACAGACATGTTGCCTATAAAGAATGGATGATTTATAGTTGAACATGGCCTATGTAGTGATGATGTACAGTTAGTTGTGTTAACCACTGAGGATAATCTGAGGGTGTTATGTACTTCTGAATACATTCTGGTGGATGGTACTTTCCCAATTAGTACAAAAGAGTGTTGGCAGGTGTACAAAATTCACTGTCAGTTAGATCACACTGAAACAAAGAAGGTAATACCTGCAGTGTATGGCATATTACCAAGCAAAACTGAAGAGTGTTACAATCGCTTTTGGAGTGTTGTCATTTGTTTATGTGGCAAATTTGATTTGGAGCTTAAGCCCCGTATGGTAATGTCTGAATTTGAGCATGGTGCTGTGAATGCTATACAGGCCAACCTGCCAGAAAGTGTTTGTAAGGGTTGCTGGTTTCATCTGTGTCAAATAGTGTGGCAGCAGATACAGCACCTTCATCTGGTGAAGGAATTTGGCAGTAGTTGTACATTTGCTAGTCTGTGCAAGCAGATACCTGCCCTGGCATTTGTAACGCCCACACACATTGGTGAAACATTTGCAGACATAGACAGGGATATGCCAGCCTGTGAACAGGGGTTGTGTAACTTCTTTAAGGAAAATTACCTCATAGGTAGACCACGAAGGTATGGTATGAGGGGTATCACATTTGAAAGGCATCCGGCCCTGTTTGACATACCTTTCTGGAATCAACATGATACAAGTACATTAGGTTATCTGGGGACACAAAACGTAGTTGAAGGATGGCAGAAATGTCTACATAGTTTCATGGGTAAGCAGACCCTATACCTACTGGATGTCTTACATGCCATCCAACTAGAGCAAAACCACATTGAGGATCTTAAGAGCAGACATAGGTCATGTCTACCAGCATCCCCTAAGCGATGCAGGCTACATGATAAGGAGCAGGCATTCCATAAGCTCTTGTCAAAACGTGATGAAATGACTTCTCATGGCTTTGTAACACTCGTAGTACAACTATGTTCATTCTAACTGTTAGTACAACTACACCTTTGTTAGGGGACAATGTGTTGATGTGAATTCACAACTTATTATCATCGCATGGAAGAGTAACTGTGCACGTACATTGAGGTTTATGGTTGTGGATATTGTGTGTCACAGCAGAAGTATTTAAAAAAAGTGGATGTCAATATTCAAGTATACTGCTGGCATTGGTGATCTTAAGTACACCTTTTCATACATTTTGGATGCATAACTATACCCTGCATACTTGTATTCTGCTGGTTGGACTCTGCACATCGAATATGTCGAATTCAACATCCACAAATACGGTTTTCGACATTTCGGAAATTCGGAATTGTGATTTTTGGTTATATTATTCGGTTATAACACCATTCGAACCATTTATGTTTGATTACATGGTGGTAAGCCTAGATATATATATATATATATATATATATATATATATATATATATATATATATATATAGATATAGATATAAATATATATATATATATATATATATATATATATATATATATATATATATATATCGAGAGAGAGAGATACACACACACACACACACACACACACACACACACACACACACACACACACACACACACACACACACACACACACACACACACACACACACACACACACACTCCTATATAGATACATACACACATATGCAGAGGCTTAGTTAAGCATGTTCATGTGTTGACCAGGGACAGATGGAGTGTAACACTTATGTGTGGATGAGGCTTTAGGGGGGTCCATTACAGTTGCATAGATGGTTGGTATAGAGGTATGTTTTGAGTAGGCTCTTGAAAGAGGGTGTGTAATTTTGTAGTCTGAGGTCAGGAGGAAGGTTGTTCCATATTTTAGCAATTTCATGGGCAAATAGAGATCCTCCAGAGGTGTTTTGCATGCGATGGATTCAATTAAGGCTTTGTTGCTGGACTGAAGTTGTCTATTAGAATTGTAGAAGTTTAGAATGCCAGTCTGGTCAGGGGTTTTCTCAGGGTAGTACAGAATTTGATGTCGATGGTAGCTTAGTAGGTTAGGGAATTCAAGCCAGTGTAAAGAATGTAGGGAATGGCAATGGTGGGATCTTGATTTGTTACTAGTAGCAAATCTAGCAATTTTATTGTAACAGGTAGAAAGATTACTAAGGTCATTTTTGTAAAGATTTGTTAGAATTGGGGATGCATATAGTAGTGTAGATAGGAGGTGAATCCTGACTATTGCAATTCGAGATTCTGTGGTTAGATAACTTTTAGAACGATAGAGGGAACCTAGCTTTATGTGGACTTTAGTGATAGTCGTTGATATGTGCTTTGTGAATTTGAGTTGCTGGTCAATGGTGACTCCTAGGAGTTTAGTCTCAGAGATGGGTGATTTAGGTTTTGTTGGTGGAGGGTATGGAGAATGTAAGGTTGCTAGTCATAGTAGGGTGAAATAGCATTAGTTGTGTTTTCTTGGTATTTAATATGAGTTGTGAGTTATTAAGCCAGTTCTCTATTTCACAGAAGGCTTCTTGGGCTTTTTGTTGGAGAAGTTGGATGTTGGGTGCAGCGCATATGAGAGTTGTGGCTTCGGCATATTGGACTATATCAGCTTTAGAGATTGCTGAGTGGAGTTGGTTTGTGAAGATAGTAAAAGGAATTGAAGAATTGAACCTTGTGGAACACCTAGGGAGGCTGGGAGTGGGGGGAATGGTGAGTTAAGCCATTTGACGGACTGTTGGTGGTTATCTAAATAGCTTTTAAACCAAAGTAGGGTGGGGTTTTAATGCTGAGATCAGAGAGGCAGGATAGTAGTTTATTATCTAAGACTGTGTTGAGTACCTTGGATAATCTAAGCAGTTACCTGAGGCTAATTTACCTTGGTTCCTGTGGGTGTTTACAGTATTGGTGAATTTGAGTAGGGCAGTGGTGGTGCTGTGGGATGAGCGGAAACCATGCTGGGTTGTGGAGAGAAGGTTGTTAGAGAGGAGGTAGGAGAGGAACAACTGGTGATGAATGCACCTTTCTAGGATCTTAGAGAGGGATGAAAGTATTGCAATTGGTTGATAGTTGGAAAGGTCTAGAGAGGGCCACCTTTGTGGAGTGGTATGTTATATGAGGCTTTCCACAAGGATGGAACAGTGTGTTAAGTAAT
Source organism: Protopterus annectens (assembly GCF_019279795.1). Lineage (NCBI taxonomy): Eukaryota > Metazoa > Chordata > Ceratodontiformes > Protopteridae > Protopterus > Protopterus annectens. The sequence continues at coordinate 578,646,600 of NC_056731.1, forward strand.
GGATCTATTAATTAGTAGTGAAATGGGGTAGGCTACAGCTGTAGATGCAATCTGGAGATATTCAGCAGGAAGGTTTTTGGCTGCAAGTGTGGTTGCTCCATTGCACGCTGAAAGCCATCATTGACAGAATTTATTCCAAATGGCATTCTCCAAAATCTATATCTTCCAAATGGTGTACTGAATGTGGTTCACAATGAAGGTTTTTGGTCAAGCAAAATTTACCAAAATGAACTCTTTGCATATAAGACAGAAAAAACAGTGGCATTTGGCATGAGGGCAGAAACCTCTTGACTGTGTGCATTGGATGATGAGGCCTTTTTAATGCTTTGTTCAGATCTCTTTGGTAAATACACATTCTCATATCATCTGAGCTTTTCTTATGAGCTACTACCATGGAGGATACCTATTCAGTAGGTTTTTTTACTGGACAAATTACTCCTAGCTGCACCATTCTGTCTAGCTTGGCTTTGACTTTCTTCTGCATAGCTACTGGAACTTTTCATGCTCGTCTGATAACTGGGTTGACCTCTGGGTCTTAGTTCATAAAGTAAACAACTGGCAGTTTGCCTAGTTTGTCTGAAAAAATATCAGCATACTCAGAAAAAATAGTTTGGGCGAAATTTTAGCTGTTGTCATACAGGCTTACATGGTGGACTTCTTTATTAAATGAAAGCATTCCCATTTGCAAACTGTCTCTGGGGCCTAATAATGACTGCACATTTCTCTTGAATACATAAAACTGCAAGTCATAACTGTTCCCAGCACAGTAACATGAAAGCATCACTGATCTTTTGGTTTGAATCTCTTCACCACCATAAGCAACAAACTTCACACACTTTGTAAAGTCAAGCTGTTCTGCAGTGTTTACTCTAGCAAATGTTTCTGATGGCATGATATTGCACTTTGCGCTAGTATCTACTTTGAGCTCTACAGGACTCCCATTAATCCAAACAGTAAAAAAGATTTCATTCTTTGATCACAAATCTACTGCATTGACTGTTTCACCAAGCACAGACACACCAACATAAAAGTAGGGTTGCAGCTTTCGATCAACTTGCTTCTTAGAATGCCCTCTTTCAATAAAAGAATGTGCCTTATTTGATTTACAAAATCTTTTAAAATGATTCCACTTACTACAAGAACGACACTGCTGACCAAAAGCTAAGCACTTTTCTTGTTTGGGTTCATGATTACCACCATGATTACTACAGCTGACTATAAAGTTTGCTGTAGGTTTTGCTGAGTCACCCCTGTCCTTTGCTGCATGCACCTCAGGCCTTACCGAACTGGTCCCACCTTTAGGCCTATATCTCTTAACCTCGTGTTGCCTGCTATCTACATGAGCTGTGTAAGGTACTGGAAGGCTTGCTTTTTCATTTGTAAGCATACTTGTGTGCCTTTCTGTAAGCTTGTATATCTGACAAATCTCAATGGTCTTATCTAAAGTTAAATCACTGTCTTAAAGCAAAATCTTTCTCACTGTGTCATTGTTAATACCACACACAAGCCTGTCTTTTATCAACTCATCTTTCAACTCACCAAATCTGCATGTTTTAGCCTTATTTCTCAAGTCAGTTTTATATGTTGCAAAAGTTTCACCAAGCTTTTGATCCCTTGTATAAAATAATGCCTCTCTATTATAATATTCATTTGGGGGTTAAACATTTCTCTAAATCTATGTTTTAAGCACTCTGGGTCTTCCCATGTTTCAGCTGGTACCACAATATGGCAGTTTTCCCCCTCCCCTGCAAACACAGCAGGTGCATACAGAAATGACCGCTTCCATACAACGGCCTCTGATCCAGCTAAATTAAGCAAAATAAATGTTTTTGTACTTGCATCTTTGTCAGAAATTGCAAGCTGTATGAAAATATCATATTCCTGCTTAAACACTCTCCAATTTTCTACAATATTGTTATCAAACAAGAAGTGCGAGTCTGCGAAATCCTTCTGTTATGCCCACAGAATATAATAAAACACAGTGCAAAATGGCCCATGTAATTAAGTATGAACATTCACACACAACACACCAGGTACATGTAATAATATTCAAATGCACAATATGCTCTTCAAAAGACCATACTCTGTGAAATATTCTTTGAAATAACTGCTTTGTGAAATAACTGCACTGTAATACTACACACACTTGCAAACACTTTGCATACTTCAACTACTTTGAATAGCTTTAGTTAATGTGAAAAAGTAGCACATAGTGAAAAAAATATAGTCGTTTTCCCTTTTTTGTACATTTTATGTGATTCAGGTATTGTTTCAAATGTTTTCATAACTATTTTGAATATTTTATCAATATGTCACAGTTTAGGACACTTTGTTTAATAAGAAATGTGTTTTGATCATTCTGAGTTCTTCGTTTTATATTTGTAGTGAAAGAAATCATTTAAGTGAGTTTTAGTACCTGGAATTTGTTTCTGACCTATTTTGCGAGTTGTTTGAGCAGTTGGGATGATCTACTCCTATATATTCCTCCACTTCTAACTGTTTCCTCATGGCTGTGACTCTGGATCCCATTCTGACACCATCTTATGTGCATTAAGAAAACAATGAGGTGTGGGTGTTCGCTTAAGTAGTTTATTGCATACAAACACATCAGGATGGATGGCAGGAACATTGACCTTAAACAAACTATCTAACCAACTGACTGACTACATACATGCATGCTATCACTCTGGCTGCTCACTCAAAATGTCACTCTTGCTTGCACCTGCTCAGTACTTATATGCACGTGCCCACTGACTGGAATGCTTCTTAAAGGTACATCATACACTCTGGTCTACAATGGGCATCATCCACACTGGTGAGAAACATAAGCATAACTTCAGGGAACTTTGCTAGTGGGAAGTGGAGGTTAGGGAACATGTTCCAGGGTTTTATATTAACAACTCATAACAGGTAATTCATACTGTTATTTAGTCTTGCTTGGTTGTCATATGTGGAATATCTGAATCATGGTTATTTTCTACTTCTTTTATATTTTTCAGTTTCTGGAGACATTGAAGAGAATATGGTGGTAAGTGAAAGGCTTATGGAAAGGCTAACTAGATGGTGGGACACATCTGTGCCAGTAATGTTATAGTTGCATATATTTTATATAACAAAAAAATATATGTTGTTAGATGATTGCTAATAGTGTAAAACTTTCATTCTGCCATACCCCTCAATCTCATAGTGTAAGAAATCTGGACAAAGCCTAAAATAATAGAGGTACAAAGCCCCAAAAATATGGACAGATTTTAAATATTGCTCTTATAAACTTAGAAAGTTGCTAGCATACCATGATTTGTGTTGGCATGAATTTTCTAAAGGAGATGAAGGCTGAAACTGAAATGTATGTCATTATTTAGTGACTTCAATTCTCAGTGATTTGCCAGAAAACCACAAATTTTATGAGGAAGAGACCACAAATATGAGGCTAAAATCTGGATGTCCTACAGAAGTCTGGTCAACTGAGATGTATGTGTTCAACTATTATATGCCTCCTGACACACATACATTGTACACTCAGGCTGATATGGCTCCCCAGCCACTCTGTATCTGATAAATGTCAACTGTAAGGGTTTTGACAACTTGCTTGCCTATGAGTGTTCCACTAGCATACTATGTACCATACTGTACGTCAAGCCTGCATGTTTACTACCCTATATTGTTGTCCACTGCCATAGTCCTGCCATCTATATGGAGTGAACTGGTCTTTCTGGCCAGCATTATGCATGAATTGTCCCTTCCAAGGTCCCTGCCAGAGAAAATTATACTTGGCATTCCATGGGTATGTCTCAGATCATACATTTTCATGTATTGTTAGCTGACATGCATCATGTTGCATGACTGCTAGCCCCGTCTTTTGCCTGTGATTATGCCAATCCATCATCATCTATAACTATGCCTCCATGACATGGCTAAAACATTGCCCTGCTGGCCACTGTCTGCTAGGCCAGATCTGTCATCCCTTTGTATCACCCTTGGTCAGACAAAGTGATACTGTAGGTGTTTTGGTCCAGCTTCCATGGTCACTGTGGTCACTCATTGTATCATGTACACTTGGTCTCATGACATATACAAAGATGTTTTGCTTAGGCACCTTGTAGCACATTCCCTGCAATCATACATTTTGGACTGGCAGGTGTTTTGTATATGTTACACCGCATACCTGACATCATTTTACTCCTCTGGATACTTATGGCAAACAATGCTTCAAAGTATTTTTAATGTTGTATGTTGTGTTTCTTCTTTATCATTTCTCTTTTTCATATTTATTTGTTGTTTTTGTTTATTAATCTCCATTTATTTTACTGTTTTAAGCATAGTCAGCCACAGCTGTGGCTATGGTGTGGTAGTAAACACCTCACCATTAATCTGCCCTGCTATAACCTGCTGAGTTTCCAGCTGCCTCAGTGCCTGCCTGTCTGCAAGGTGATATAAATTATCCAATAGAAGGCAACCTGGAGAGTTGTTCAGTCACCTCCAGGAGGCTGTCACATGTGGGTGGTGTAAGCTGTCCATCAGGGGGCACCACCATGTGACCCAGCAGGCAGTAGTTGGAGGATGTGGCAATGGAGTTATTGAAAACTGGCTTGACACCCACATTGGCCACCTGAAACATGCAATTCTGAGAAGGACTAAGTCATACTACTATCTGGCCTTGCTGATTGAGCCACAATTAGCTTGGTCTATGCAGAAGAGTAGTCACACAGGTTACTGACATCTGGCTGCATGCAGCATTGGAGAGCACAGCAATCATATTTCACCCCACCCTACTCCAATCATAGTTTTCCCCCTCCTTGTGTTTCAAATCACCCCTTCTTCTGGCACCCCCTTCTATCAACTAGTTTACCATCTAACTTAGTAATTGTGCCCAGCTACCTTAGTAATTGTGTCCATGTTGTGGAAATTTTTGTTTTATGGTGCATAGTTACATGAGCACTGAATGCACATGCTGAATGCACACTCTTGCTTGCGATGTTTTAGCTAACTTTGATCTATGCTTGTCAGCTGTATGATCAAGGAACATATGCTCGGAAGGTAGAAACCTCCACTTTTGCTTTGTTCATTTACATATTAGCACACTCCATGGTTAAATAGTAGTTGCATTCACTTGGAAATTGCAGTTATTCTAAGTTACTCTGTGCAGCAGCTGAGAGGTGTTACAAGGTATTTAATGTAAGAACTGAAGTGCGTAATTCCTTTAAGCTAATTCTCATGTATTGTGCTACTGAACTATATAATTCCCATTTAACGCTTCATGCCATGTATTATCTGAATTAGTCTGTATGCATTTTACTACTGTAATACCTGTTTTAATGTATGTTAATTATGTCTATGAATGCTCTCCTATCCCTTCTCACTGTTACAAGTAGCCACCCTGTACTGCTCTGCTCTTTAGTTATATTTCTTTTTCTCTTAAGCTATTACTTTTCTGTCTAACCATATCTCCCTGTATTTTTTCTCTCTCATCTATTCCCCCTCCCTACTATCCTTCTCTTCAGATTTATACCACAGGTTACACTACTAATTGGTTAATATTTCCCTTCTCCCCATTTTTTCCATAGGTCTCTGCCTTGACCTCTGCCAAAACTGAAACCTGACCATACTATAATTGCATGGGATATATATGGCCTGCACAACAAAAAAATACGATGAGCACAAGAGTCATGTCTACACTGCCTGGACAACTCAATCCCTGCAATATGTAAATACCCAATATTGTCTCTCCATTAGTAAAATTGTGTCCTTGCACATCAACACCCCCAGCACATTAACTCCTCTGTCCTTCCTCTCCTAGCTTAGAATTTCAACCTCTAAGTAATACTTCATACATAGCTGCCATTTTATATTTGACCACTAGACAATAGTTCTTCTCAGTTCATATAAAATCACACTCCACACAGCTCAACAGCTAAATCCAATCAACCTTTCTCTCTATCTCCTCCTCTTTTTATCTTACTTCTATCAGTGCCTTCTCTCCTTTCCTTCAATTCTCGTTTTATTTAGAATTAAAACTGACACACCTCCATAGCCCAAATTATTTGTTTTTTTTATTTTTTTCTCACTTTTCTTAGCATGCCTCCATTCTGATCATCTCTTTACTTACTTTATTGCAACCTACCTGATTGTTTTTGGCATTTTTCTCCATCAGGGCCAACCTGCTCCATTTGCCCTCACTCTGCTTGGGCTCAATCCACTCCCCTATCCTACCCCCATTCTCACCCACCCCCACACCAATTAACTTTATACCATCCTTGCCCCCCCCCATTTCTGCCTTCAACCAATCACATACCGTCTGCTCCCTCTGCACCGGTCAACCAATCTCATATTACCACATCTCTCCACACTATCCATCCCTCCCAATCAGGCATCCGAAACTCATCAATTTCCCTATTATTCTTCAACTCACACCAGACCTACATTCAAACTCACTGCAATCTCATAAATACTAGCAATGTTACTTTTATACATAGTCACAGCTACCTTTCTAATAACCACATACCTAGTAAAAAACATATCATGGACTACACATTACCACTATCTCTTCTCCCACGTTAGTCAATATAACCCACACTACCAACACTCACTCAACCACCTTACTATCACCATCACTTCTTTCGTAAATATTTAAAATTACTCACAAAACTAGCCCACCAATTCCCATGCATATTATCTCTACTTATTCAATCCGGTGACATTCACCTTAAACCCTGGCCCATAGTCAGGCTCCCAACTGAATCCCAACACATATCCCATACCCACAATTTAACTCCCAACCAATTCCACCAAAAAATAACCCTAACCAACAACACTAGGGTGGGAGGTTGTCATAATGGTTAAGGTGTTTACCTTATAGACATGAGGTGCAGGGTTTGATTCTCACATAGGGTAATTGGCTAGGCTTAAAATGGCCCACAACGGCAGTTAGCCTAGGATGAATCTATGAACCTATGAACTACATGATCCACCCCCACAGAAGTTCTGATCTTCTAATCTTAAATATTAAACTAAGGTGTATCCTAAACAAAACTGAGCAATTCCGCGCTACCCTTAGCCTATATACCCTGATATAGTCATACTAACTGAAACCTGGTTAAAACCAGTCATCAAATACAGTGAACTGCTAAGCCATGGTTAGAATATTCACAAGTTAGATAGAAATAACAAGTGAGGCAGTGGCATTCCAAATATCTATAAGGACACACTTAACCTAGACCATTTAGACCACTACCCCTCTGATCGAAATATCTCAGAAGTACTAGTATCCAACCCACAACTAAATTATAACATATTATTATCCTAGAAGTCTACATTCCCCAAAGTAATAATTCTACAAAAATTGAAAATCTCCTTAAAGTGGGCAGCAACCACCTTTAACGAGGAAACTATCATTGCAGGTGACTTTCCACCTAGAGTGGTCTTCCTGGTCTTCTGAAAAACCATTTAACTACATTAACCTTTTCAACTTTACCCAAACCATCATAACCCCCAACTAGGACTGACAACGTAGCAAAAAATAATCCACACTTGACTGGATTCTCACAAAAAGATCGTCCTTATTCCCTCACTCTGGGTGTCTCCCAGACACCCTCAGTGATCACAGACCCACCTACTGCCCAAGACAAAAAGTAACCCCCCCAAAACATCATTATTTACTAGTACGCCTGTAACACAACGAATTTCTCTTCAGATATATTTATCTCTCTTCTGAAACAGTGTAACTGGTCCACACTAAAACATCTCCAATTAGATAATGTGATTCAATACTTTAAGAGCACATTCTTGGAGATCCTAGATAAAGTAGTCATCATCAGGAAAATGTGTGTAAAACATAAACCAACCCCATGACTAACAAAACACACTAAACTCCTCATGAAACAAAGAGGCAGGGCATGGTCCCATTATCTGGCCACCAATAACCAAACTCCAAAACTACTGACAATTAAGAAATAGAGTAAAAAAACAAATAACATTAGACAAAAAAATAAATAAATAAATGCCTACTATTCAATGGCCCAATAGAAACATCAAAATTACCCCCCAAAATTTTGCACCTCTATAAATCAACTTCTCAATCCCAAACATCCCTCAACTCTTAACCTCTTAACTCCTCCTCCCCAAACACCACCAAAATCATAGCCACTCAGTTCAACTCTCACTTTACTAATTCCATAGTATCCCTACTAAACCACAATATCTCCAGCCCACTGACTGTACCTACCACCTCCACCATCTATCCTGCAGCATTTGGCCTTAAACCAATTCCCACAAGCTACATTAACAAACTTCTCCAGCATCTTAAACCATTAACTTTAGAAGCTGATCTCATTCCCAATGAATTCCTGAAACAGGCATCTGACACCATTACTTACCCAGTCTCCCTATTTATAAATCAGTCCATCTCTGGGCAATACATCCCCAAACTCTGGAAGATATTGCATATCCTCCCCCTACATAAAGGGGGCACCTCTACACTTCTTTCAAACTACAGATCCATCGCAATACTCTCTCTCCTTGCCAAAATCCTCGAGAAATACATACACTCTCAAATCCTACTCTATCTCCTGAAAAATAACCTCTTCTCAGATACTCAACATGGCTTCAGTCCCAATCATAGCACCACATCTGCCCTAATTAGTTTCACATAGTCAACCACTCTAGAAATAATGGCCTTTATGTCTCATCAGTTTTCCTAGTTATGTCAAAAGCATTTGATAATGTCTCACACCAAAAACTTCTGTACCAACTAGCCATATTAAACTTCTCACAATCCATCCTAACATAGTTCCACAGCTACACCATTACTAATGTAAGTAATTCATCTAACATAGCTGCATGGATCAACTACAAATACTGTTACCACGGATAGTTCTAGAGACAATATGACCACAATTTCAGATAAGCTGAAACTCTTTGATAGTAAAGTCTTAAGACTAAAACAATTAAAATTAGAATAATAACCTGCCATTTTTTAGTGAATTGAAGAAACTGTTTCAAACACAGGGAATACAACTGCTCCAGCTTATAATTAAACACTTAACTAGTATAGAGGCAATGTTGGCCAAACTTAAACAAAATAAAGTTAAAAACTGAGCAAAAACCTTGATGAAACTAATGTCAATCTGCATGATAACAACGAGGACTTAGTGGATGAGGAGTCCTTTAACAACTCTAAAGAATTAAAGGCCTAAATGCTAACAATAAAAATAACAACAATTTTCATAGCAACAACAATTTTGACAATGCCCCAACAGGAGACAGAATTGGAACTAATTACAAATGTTGAACTAACAGACAACAGAGAGACATTAATTGGACCTCATGAGAATTTTTCTTTTGTCTTACTTCAACAAGTTCCTAAAATAATCTTGAACCAGGATGGTGACTTTAAAATTTACAATTTTACTGACCTCCACAAGAGCTTATTGAAATGTTGGTACACTTTTGTACCTAGTAGATTTGGAGATGTATCAAAGGAACTGATAAATCTAAAATGCTTTGTTAGAAAACTTAATTTAAAATTGTATTTTAATAGTGAACCTGACACTCTTGACCTGTCTCATTCTTTAAAACTTCCTAGTGTTTTCAACCCACCGTTGCATCCTTCCTTACTGTTATTTGAACAGGCTTGTGAGGTGGATTTGAGACACTTATTTAATGAAAGGTTGATAAAGGGTCCACACCACAAGTTTAACACTACAAAAGCACAAATCCAAATGCTTGATGACCTTTGTCAGGCTTCTGAAACCTGACAAGGGGGGAGGCCTAGTGATATTTGATGAACATGTTTACATAAGAAAAATGTATTCTATTTAAGCATCCCTTAATGAGATACAAGGAGCACATAACAGGATGAGAGAGATACCTATAATTTTATTGATATGACACTGCCAAAATTTAGAAAATCCACCAATGAGGGCCTTAATTGATGGAAGGTCCTCAATGACATATTCTTGTGCTAAGTTAGCTGACAAACTGTTGTCCAAATATGTTGTACATTTTCCTGCGATTTGTAAGGACTCTTGGTCCTTTATTAATGCTCAACCCTTCAACGGTGAGGTTAATTTCCTCACTGTTGACGTGGTTGACTTGTACACCTCGATTCCCCATCAGGAAGCCCTTGAGTGGATAGCTCTCCTTTTGGGTGAATTAGGGGCTCCAAAAAACGAGATAGATGTCATCACTGAAATATTGGATATTGTGTTATCCTCGAACTATTTTATGTTCGATAAAAAATACTTTTTGCAAAAACAAGGAGTAGCCATGGGCTCTCCTTGTGGAGCATCGGTGGCTAATTTTTACATGAGTTATTGGGAGAAACACTTTGTTTTTTCCTCAATTGAACTTGTAACACCCATTAGATTCTATACAAGATATCTGGACGATATCTTCATTTTATTTGAAGGTAATAGTGCAAAGGCCGACACTTTTGTGTCTGCCATTAATAACACTTCAGAATTTTTGAAATTCACCTATAATTTCTCAACATCAAGTATTGATTACCTAGACGTAAAATTGATGAAAGACTTTCAATCTTGTTTGTTTATTTCAAAGATAGGCGGAAAATAGCGTACTGTAACTCATTCTTGCATTTTTCTAGCCATCACCCCTTTAGACAGAAGAACAAGAATGTGCTATGAAGAATGTGATTTATTAACAGACATGTTTTTGAAGAGAAAATATCCATCAAAATTCATTAAGGAAATTTTTAATGAGGTAAAAGTAAAAAGACTTAATGGCTTTTTTAAAGCAATTTTGTCTAAAGTAAACTTGGACAATGCTTTACATACTAATGTTTCATTGACAATTATTAACGAAGATTCTCTGGTCACCGATCATTTAAGCGTTGATAAAAGGATTTCTCTTGATCCAACCCTCAGTTATGTGACTACATACAGTTTTGACTCCAGTGAAATAGTTACAATTATTCAGAAGAACTGGGACTTTATTTTAAGTAACCCTAATTTAATCAAGAATTTTGGATACTCTCCTAAATTTGTTTTTAAAAGAAGTAGGAATTTAAAAGAATTATTACAGAGGGACCTCACAGGTAAATTTTACAATAAAAAACTGGGCATGTACCCATGCGGTTTTTGTAATAGATGTTACAAAACCAAGTCCGGTCAGACATTCACAGTGAGGGGCAAGAAGTACAACATAAGGAAGCCCCTTAACTGTGAAAGTAAATCTGTAGTGTACATGGCCCTTTCTATATATGAACAATCGAAATGAAAATAATGCCCTAGCTAAACATATAATTGACCACCACGGGCATAGCTTTTCATTCATGGCAATTGACCAAATTAAACCATCTATTAGAGGGGGTCCCATTACATTATTATTAGAAATCTTGGAGTTAGAGTGGCAATTTAGAACGGATGCATTCCATTTTCCTGGACTAAATGATAGTTGTAATATTTTGCCAGTCTTGAAATTAAGAAGTTACCTACGTTAATCTTTTTAGATTAACTTAGAAATTCGATTTCCTGGACCCCCTTTAACACCTTTATTTAGAACTTAGAACTTTGAACATTAATTATTAATAATTAATTATTAATTTTTAATTTTTAAAACTTAATAATAAGTTTGAATGACTGCCTTTCTTTTAATTATACTGTCTATGTTAATTGTAAGTCCCTTCCTTTATACCCTTACAATTTCATAAGTGCCGAATTTATATATATTTGTTTATTTATGCACTGATCATAAATTTAATCAGCTTATTTTTAGGCAGCTTTTGTATCGTGTATATTTTATACCTGATAGGTTAGATTGATTTATATTAATAACCCCCCCCCTTTTTTGTATATTTTATTAAGATGTAATGGAAAGTTTTTTGATATATAATATTCCATTTGTATGCACAGTCCTCATGTATTACATTTACTTTTTATGTACTATATTTGTTTCTAAATGATATATTGTCAATTTTAAATGATACATTGTCATTTTTAACATAATCCTTAAGTAAAATAGATCATCTGTTATGACAGGATGAAGAAATAGTTTGTATTGGTATCTCACTGACATTACTTCCTTTAAGGAAGTATAAAAGTTGTACTTTGTTTTATTTTAAACGTTCTCTGAAGAAGCCAAGCTAGTAAGCAAGGCGAAAACGTTAATTAATAAATTTGCGTTAAGAGGAAATTTACTTCTTGGTCTTTTGTAGCAGCTTTACTACTGCTCTTTTTCGTTTGCTGGAGCAAGGTTTCCGTGGTACTTTTTTCTTTTGTACATAGTTCCACAGCTACTTGTCAGATAGACACCAAGCTGTTAAATGACAAAACAACATATCCTCATGTTTACCAGTCTCAGTAGGTGTACCCCAAGGTTCCATGCTTAGCCCACTTCTCTTTACAATTTTTACAAATGACCTTACCTCTGCCACCACATCAGCTAACATTGTACAATACACAGATGATTTTACACTCATCTGATCAGCCAAATCAATCCCTGAACCTTTGCAAAAATTGCAAAAATTATTTACAGATGTAGAAAACCATCTTTCCTCCAACCAACTAATACTAAACCCTAATAAAACCAAACTTCTAGTATTTACCCACAAAAAAAAAATCTTAACCCCCCCCCATTTCATTCACTATCTACTTAGCTAACAATACCAAAATAGAGCCAGTAGACCACACCAAACTACTAGGTGTCACATTTGACAAATCCCTCAGTTATGACCTGCACATATCCTAAACAATCAAGAAGGTTCACACAAAATACGGGGCACACTATAGAGCCAAACCATTCCTCACCCATAATACCAAAATATCCATTGCCCAAAGCCATCTACTATCCACTCTGTTATATGCCTCACCAACTTAAACAAATTTAAAGAAAACAAATCTAAATAAGCTGGGGATCTACTACAACAAAATAGCCAGGTTTGCCACCAACCTCCCATACAGAACACATTATTGTTCGGCTTTTCACAAACTAGACTGGTTGGAACTCCCAAACCTACTATACCTTAAATAACTCATATTTGCTACTCCATCATCTACCTACCACATAAATGCCCAACCCATATGAATCTAGTAAAACCCTACACTAGTAATAGAACCCTCTGCTTGTTTGACAAACTTATCCTAGAAGTCTCAAAATCCAATAACAGCTACAGTGATATCTTATTCTCAAAATACATCTCCAAAATTTGGAACTCAATTTCCCAGCCCATTCTTTTCACAGCTAACTCCTCCAAATTCAAAACTCTTCTCAAGGTCAACTTGAATAAAAACTGGCTATGCTCCTGCTCAATGCCAGGCTGACCCCACAGTATTTTTTCTATCACTATTAATCCTATATTATTCCCTCTCTAATGCTTATTTCCTTGTCTCTTTTCCCTTGGAATATATCTAGAGCTTATTACTGTATATGTTTATTATAACTGTTTTAACTTGGTGAGGCTACAACCCCACCTCTCTAAGCAGACATACTTTATTGTTTTGTTATTATGTTTTGCATTTAAGGATCGACTATTATTATTTGTAATTTGGGTGGCTAACCATCCCAACTGAATTAGTTACATTACTGTTTATTTTGTTATCTTTCATTTCACCTCAGTTGTATCACTGTGTACTGCACCAATCGTATTTTTTCTATGATAATCACTGTTTAATATGTAACTTGGAGCTTTTCTCTCTGTGCCTCCGCTGAAAGGGGGCTTTTTATTTTGTCTCAATCGGTCACCCCCAGTAAACAAATGTTAAATAAATAAATAAATAAAATAAATAATACAGTCTGTAAAATGGCAGGACTCCCATTCCAAATTCCTCATAGTGAAATCAGTCATCCACCAAGGCTCAATACTCAGGCCAGTTCTCTTTAACATCTTTATTAATAACATATACAATGCCTCCAAAGCTGATTCAATTATTCAATATGCAGACGACTCCAATTTGGTCTTCTCCGCATCTTGTGTGACTGCACTTCAAAAAATCACCCAGACAGCATTTAGCTCCACTGAAAACTGGATACAAAAATTTCAACTTCTTTTGAACCCCAAGAAGACTAAACTGCTCATATTTCTTCTCAAAAATATAATACCAAACAACAACAGCATCAACAATATCACTGCAAACAATGTTAAAATAAAGCTCACTGCCCACACTAAATTACTAAATACCATCCTCAACAGCAAAATACATTTTAATCTTGACATAAATTTGGTTGTAATTAAGCTAGGATCCCTATACAAAGCTAAACATCTCCTCAGTATCCACAGTAGAAAAACTGCAGCCACCACTTTCTTACTTCCTGGCCCACATTATGCCTAAAAATATTTACTAATCTCAAAAAATAAAATAACTAATCTCTACTCTTCCACCAAAGCTAAACTCAGTGTTAAAACAAAATCAGGAAATTTGCATGCAACCTCTCAAGTCGAGCCATCATACTTAGAACAGCTAAACTGGCTTGAATTCCCTCATTGCATATCCTATATACAACTCCTTAGGGCACATAAGATATTCCATAATACATATGGCACCCTCATCTAACTAAACTTATCCAGTGCCACTCATCAAAATTATCTCTAAGCTCCAAAGACCTCTGATCGGTATCATCCCAAAAATCCAGTAATAATAATTTCCAAAATCTGGAATAAACTCCCTAGCTCAATCAAAGCCTTGCACAATATCTAGAATTTTAAACCTGAACTAAAAAAAAACTGCATTTCCATAAGCTTACCTTCCTTAAATATATTCACCTCCCCTTTTTCCTCCTATTTCAACCTCCTTGATCACATATCATGCATATGGGTGGCACAGTGGTGCAGCGGTTAATGCTGTCGCCTCACAGCAAGAGGTTCTCTGGTTCGATTCTCAGCAGGGGTGCCTTCTGTGCGGAGTTTGCATGTTCTCCCTGCGTCCACGTGGGTTTTCTCCGGGTACTCTGGTTTCCTCCCACATTCTAAAGACATGCATCTGCAGCATTTCTCCCCAGGCCTCTGCTGAAAACAGGATCTGTGGAACCTAGTCAGACTTTCCCGGTCAACAAATGTTAAATAAATAAAAATATCACCTCTACTTTTCACCTCCTTCTTCTACCTTGCTCATTTTTCACTCCACTTTACTACTACTTTTCAAACTTCTACCAATATTTCTGTAGCATTAATGAAGAGAAAAGTTTAATCTCTTATAATGACTTTCAAAAGAAACATTTGTACACAAATGCCACTTATTTCTTATATTCAAATGACAACGCTGTCTAAACATTTGTGTGTCATAGCAAATGTTAGCTTACTGTTAAAGTGCCTTATTAATCCATTCTATTAATATATGTACATTTGAATGCTTAAATTTGTATCTTCACTATATTCATCTATAACATATTCATTCTTTGTTTTTGTCTTGTACTGTAAATATCATTGGAGCTTTTCTCTCCAGGTCTCCTCTGAAAATAGCCAATTTCTTTCACAGTTGGACTCTCCGAGTAAACAAATGCTAATAAATACATTCCTCCCCAATCACTAGTTATCACCCCTCTGTTTGCTGTGTCTTTCCTTTGTGTCCTCCCAATTTATGACATCTGTCATTGGCCTTTACCTATGTTTTGTCTTTCTTTCTTTGTCTGCCTCTGCTGCCAGTCTTATACCATCTTTTCTGCCACAGCTTCATCTTGGTAACTTAACCACCTACCCTTTTTGGAAGTAAGAAAATATGTATCTTTCTCACAAAAACATATACACTTGCTTCAACACCCATTCCACTCTTCCCTTCCTCTTTTCTTTCTATGTGTTCCTATGTTTGTTCTTCTTCCTGTCTGAATGACTTGTGCATGCATTTACTTCCCATGTACAATAACTTTCCTGTGAAGCCCTTATTAGTGCTCACAGATGTGGTTCTATTGGGTGGCGTGTCATTTAGTATGTGAAAGTATTGTCAAGAGCATGCTACACTCTTATTTATTTTATTTTATTTTATTTAACATTTGTTGACCGGGAAAGTCCGACTAGGCTCCACAGAGCCTGTTTTCAGAGGAGGCCCAGGGAGAAATGCTCCAGATGCATGTCTTTAGAATGTGGGAGGAAACTGGAATACCCAGAGGAACCCCACGCAAATGCAGGGAGAACATGCAAACTCCCCACAGAAGGCACCCCAGTCGAGAATCAAACTGGAGAACCTCTTGCTGTGAAGAGACAACTTTAACCACTGCACCACTGCGCCGCCCCCACTGTTGATGCTGGGCATATTAGGTCACATGATTGCCATTGCTCAGTGCTGGTCTTTAAGTGACCTGTGAGGTTTTCACTAATGTAGTCACAAATTAGTACAACTGCATTGTGCAATGTTGCTCCTATTACATTCCAAATTAGCTTCTGGCTACATTGTATTACCTCAGTCAGACCGTTTTGCTATTACACAGCCCCATAAGTGATGACTCTGAATACCATTATGTGTGTGTGTGTGTGTGTGTGTGTGTGTGTGTGTGTGTGTGTGTGTGTGTGTGTGTGTGTGTGTGTGTACGTGTGTGTGCATTTGTGCTGATCTATGTATGTTTCACTTTAATCACTAATTCCCCCACCATTCCTCTCTGCCACTTCCTTTCACTGTGCATTTACATATATGACCATCCTTCCCTGATGTTGTCTTTCACTGTGTGTTTACTTGTATAACTATTGTTGTGTTTTCATAGGAATTTGTGCATGCATTCTTCTCCTCAGGTATTTAGGCACTGAAAGCTTTCTGTATGCTGTTTCTTGACCAATGGATTCACTGAGACTCTTCACCTTCTAATAACACCTGTAGTTGCTCCTGGATCTTATTCTGTATTCCTGTAATCTGTGCTCTGCACAGGTAATGGAGTCTGAGCATGAATCTCAGAGTCCTCCTGAGATGACTTCCTGCTTATAGATAATGGGCAGGATTCACGAAGGCTTGCACGGAGTCTAACAGTAATGTAAGACTCCATGCAGCCCTCGCGATCCAGGAACAGCCCGAAATTCTGTGTAAGAGACCAGCTAAAACGTCTCTTACATGGACTGGGCATGGATATGCTAATCACCTCACTTGCAGCCAAAAGGCATGCAAATGAGGTAGATTAGTGATCCACGAAGCCCAAACCAGCCCATGTAAGAGCCGTGTTAGCTGCAGAAATGTACTCAGTTGACAACTGAGTACGTTTCTGCAAATAACACAACGGAGCCATGTCAGCTCCAAATAAAGGGTGCATATGTGTCAGGCAGCATGCCAATGGCCAAATATGTGGCCATTGGCAAGGTAGCCCGATGCAGCGCAGCCCCGCACAAACGGGCTGCGCTATATAAAACATAAAAATGAAGGTTATAAACCCACAAATGTGGGTTTTATGCAATACATGGATGTACAATGCAGGGACCAGCAGACCAAAAACAACATGGCCACCGTTTAGTGGTTGCTAAGGGGGGAAGCTGAGTCTAAGACATGTAACTAAGCATTAGTAGGCAATCTGATGTAAATGAGTGTTAGGATACTGAATTCCACTGTCACATAGCAAATGAGCACATTCTGAGTAGTGTAAGAGTTACATAAGGGGAGGAACAGAGTAGGAGATAGGTGACATCACAGGGGGGAATGGCAGAAAGAAATGCAGTTCATTGGAGGTCAGTGTTACATGACAGATGTCAGACACATATCATGGAAAGAGGAGTGCCACAAAATAAGCATGGGAAAGTCAAGAAATGGAAGGTGTACACTGTTGCCAACACCAAAGTTTCTTGCTGGGCATGCATGCACACGTGTGCACGCCATGAGGTGTGAGTAGGGCAGTGTGCGCGCGTGTAAGGCAGACTGAGCATGTGGGAGCCTGTTGGCAGACTTGTAAGACTGTTTGCACTGGTGTGCACGTGTTTTAACCCAAATGAGAAGATTCTAAACCGTGTAAGCATGTGTGCACGCGTGTAAGCCACTGTGAGCATGTTTCTGCTGGTATGCGCGTTGCTCCCCCCTGAGGAAACAGAAAGGAAAAAGGAAGCAACAGAATTAGTAGGAAGCTAGCAGGGAATACTGCTGGAGCTAGCAGGTGAAAACAATTAGAAGCAGGCAATTACACAGGCAGAATAGTAGCCCAGCCCAGCACTTAAAACTCTGCAAACAGCAGTGCAGGATGTTTCTCTCAAGAGACACTGCAAGACAGGAGTAAGCTATTAGAAGTGAAAACTGAAAAAGCTGAACTCAGAGCAGAAATGCTAGGGCTGCCATAGCTGTCATAAGGAGACATAGGCGACTTGCTGAGGGTGGTGACAATGCAAATGGTGCCAGACAACCCACAGTGAGGAGACGGAGAAGAGTGTACAGGCCCAGGGTCACCTACCACGAGTTACATGAGCTGGAGATAGTGGAGCGCTATAGAGTGGACAGAGACCTCCTGCAGCAAATTGTCGAGCTGTGCAGGCCACGCCTCACACACAGAACCAACACAGGAGAACCCATCCCAGTGGAAACCAAGGTATGTGTTGGCCTAAGAATACTAGCAACAGGTACGTTCCAGAGACCAACTGGTGATATGATGGGGATATCACAGGCATCAGCCTCCAGGGTACTGCACCAGTTCCTGGATGCCATGTCAGCACATGTCGGTGATCATTTATATTTCCCCAATGCCCGTGAGGTATTGGCCAGCAATATGCGTCTCTTCCAGAAAATAGTGGAATACCCTGAGGTAGTGGGTGCAATAGATTTCATGTTCAAACTTCTTGTGCTGCAGGAAATGCATTTTGAACTTTAATTCTCATTTACAGGAAGCAAACTTTTAGAATGTTAAAACGAGCAGTAGAAATGCAAAAATAGAACATTTCAAATTAATCTAGTTAATTTTAAAACGTACCATATAGTCTTTTATGCTCATTATCTTTAAAAAAAGTGGAATAATGAAAAGAAGAAAAGGGAAAAAAGAATGCAGGGGGAAGAAGAAGAAAAAGAAGACATCTGTAGACTTAAAGACACCTGGTACTAATTTATGTTTAGTGACATCTTATGGTCATCCTAATTATAGTTTAGTGGAAGTTGTAGCCTCTATATAAGTACAGTGTAAATATAATATGCTCATGCAGCAGATCATCACAGTACAGAGGAACATGTCATTTACAGTGGTTTTAATGTGTTATGAAAGAAGCTGAAAAAAACTAATATAATTTCAACAATAATGAATTAGACAGTTACTGCTATGCAGAATACTTCTGATAAACAAAGCAGTACCTATTACAGTAATGGTATTCCCTATGCATTTTATCTGGTTCTGTAACATGCTACCTGTTATATTGCACACACAAATATTTAAACACTGTCAGACTGGATTTTTGATTATTCAGTCTAAACATTTCATGACTTGGCATTGTGAGTCCAGATATTTTAAAATGTTTTCCTTAACTGATCCATTACTGACACTGACCTAATATATCATTTTATGTTCACATTTCATTTATGCAAGTTTGTTTGTTTGTTTGTGTCTTTCGGCTTTTCCCAGTTAGGGGTTGCCACAGTGAAACTCCGGTCTGCTAATGATTGGTAGTGGATTTTTACGTAGCGGGTTACCAGCCCTGACACACAACCTTCAACAAAAGCATGCCCCATTCACGTATGCCTCCACACAGAAGACACTCTAGCTGAGAATTGAACGGGACAACGTCTTGCTATGAGGCGACAACACTACTGCAGCACCACCTTCATTGATGCAAGTATAAACCATTAACTGCTTTGCTAGCCAAGTCTTTTATTTCTTACATTTTCTAACGTTTGCATTGTTCAGGGCTATCTGGTATTTTCTACCTGGGCTCCCTTGGAATACAGATTCTTTGTAAGAATAGATAAGATCTAATAAGTAAAATAACTGATCTGCTTGTTGCAATAGACAGTGGCACACCTAAAGGTTTAATCTCATAATATATATATATATATATATATATATATATATATATATATATATATATATATATATATATATATATATATATATATATATATATATATATATATATACACACACAAAGACCATGAGTGATGCACAGATAATGGAAGACCTAAGATATAACACAAAGAGGTGGTTAAGCATAAAGACTGTTGGTGGAATACAGAATGCTTACAAATGCATAGCATGAATTAAACTGATAGCATAGTAAACAGACAATGACATGTGTCATACATAACATCTGGCAGTGTATTAAAATATATGTTAATCATCTGAAAGTTGGTAAGATACAGATTAAGCATCTGTACTTAACTAAATTATGCTACATTGCAATTCTATATACATAAGGACATCCAAATGCAAAAACACACTTGATTTTAAATACATATTTACACAGACCACACATCTATCCATAAGTAAGGGGTCTACAGATATATTTACACAAGGTACAAGGTATAACCAACTACCTACAAAAACTAAATACCCAAATAACTTTTTGGTATTACTTCAGTATAAAGTTGTCCCAATGCTTTCCTTGAAATGCAATTGTGAAATCTAATACCTGATGTGAATCCAAGAAGAGGTGTACAATGCAACAAAACTGTAAGGCTAAACACAGGGAACACTTCATTACTAAAATACAAATGAAAAGCATGCTGGAAGCTAGTAAATCTTATATGGATAACATATGGCTCACACCTCTGCACACTGTTTGCTATAAAACTGATTTTTATACAAAATGATTTTTAAAGACATTTGCTATTAACAGTGATTATAAACTTGCTCTGAAAGAAATATATTTATTTGACTTCTGTATAGACATTATTTGCATATAACAACATGTATATACATTACTATATGTATAATATAAGCTGTCTTCTGTGCTATATGAAACAGTTTAGAAGGGAAGATGCTTAAAACATCACAATCTGCTCAACTTCTGTTGCCTTAATTACTCAGCGTTACTTCACTAATTACTGGAAAATAATATTAATGAGCAGATTTAACTCTTCCAAATGTTCTATATTTGTTATTGAAATATGTAATTTTATTTTATACTAAACTGGCTTTTAAATAATTCCAAGCATTTTTCATCTCCCATTGGTATGATGAATACAAAAACTTGATCCACACATTTCAGATTATGGCCATGAAAAGTGCTATAAGCAAATCTGTAAGTTCATGATACTTAAAGTGTACTCATAAAAGAATGCTTTATGTACAGAAGTTAAATGTCAGAAGTTAAATGTTAAATTTTTATTCCAAGTACTAGAGGTATTAATAGTAACATAAATACATTCATAATATAAACAAACATTCACTCATTTGTATATTTACTCTCATGCATAGATACATAGAACATATTCACTATCTTTACTGTTAATATGCATATCAAGCATCTACTCATAATTTACAAATGCATACATACAGCTATATGTGTGTGCATCCATGTAACTATAGTATGCATATATACAATATATACAAATATGTAATTTTGAATTGTAGCATCTTTTAATTATACTTCCATATGCTGACGATTACAGTCACCTTTTCACTCATGTTATTAAATGAGTTTTAAAAGTTTTATGATGCATGATCTTGATATGTATTGGTGTTATGATGTCTGTAGGTTAAGGTGTTATAAGTGTTATAAGTTTTATTTATGTTCTTCATATAAATGCTTAAACACTAGGCTATTTATAGTATTTTCTATAATAGGATTCATTAGAAGAAATGAGTGTATAAAATATCTTGATCAAATAGAGAAATTTGAAATGCATAATCTCTGGAGTATTTATGAGATATTCAGAAATGCTATAGTCCAACGATACCAAAGATTCCAAACTAAAGCAGCAGCAGCCAAAAATAAGCCAAGAAATAAAACACAATGAAATAGAAAAAATGGAAGAACTGTTTATTGAAAGAGGCTACAATAGAGAGTTGATACAATTGGTTAAAGGAAAAGTTTTCCATAGAAGAACCAAATAAAAGGCCGAATAAAAATTATATTAAGACCTTTAATCTAGAGATTGGACAACATAAAACTAGCATCAAGGGTAAACAAATAACCAAGAATGGATTAACAGTAGTAAGATATAGCATTATCCAAAACAACTGGAATATTTTGATTATAGATGAGATGACTATGAAAAGATTCACATATAAAAATAGTAAAAATTTAAAACAGTTATTATGTGGAGATTTTAAGGTAGATATAAATCTACAGAAGGAAGGGATAATGAGATTTGGAACGTACCCATGTGGAAGTTGTAACATGTGCTCTTATATAACTAGTGAACAAGATTTTGTACACCCAGTATTTAACTTCAAATTTGTTCCTAAATTTGAGATAACAGAAAATATTATCTACCTAGCAAACTGTGAAAAGTGTTTAGCTTTTTATGTGGGAATGACAAAGAGAAAATTAAAGAATAGAGTCTATGATCATACCTATGATATAAGGCATCTAAATGAACAAGCAAAACACATTTTAGAATTTAGAGAACATAATTTTAAATTTCGAGTTCTGGAAATAGTCAAATGTAATAAGAGAAGAGAATTATACTGGATCTTTAAGTTGAGAGCACACCAACATCCAGGAATCAACCAATATGTATCTATAAAACCAGCACTTAGCCCTATATTTTGTATGGCTAAGAGTGCATATACATACATATATAACAGCAGATTTCTTTTTTAACTTTTTCTAGGTATTAGATCTTATAAACTATTCCCTATTCATCTATATTCCCACATGAAATTTGATATTCATGCACTATTGTAAAGCATTTGATGTTTGGATTATATACAAGGTATTATACCTAATAAAAAGAATTAAAATATTATACTGATGTATATATATATATATTCTATTTCGAAGCATAATAGCAGTGTATATTCAAGAACTACCTTATACATTATGAATTACCTTGAATACTCAATATTTCACTACATAGAATTAATTTTACATAAATATTAATCAAATTATGTGTTGAATATAGATTATTTTCACATATTTGCAGCATTTTATATTATTATATTTGGTTTTAACAAATGCTATTTTAATAATATTAATTTATTATGTTATTCTATGTCCCTGCTTGTATTTTTAATTTTGTAATGATTTAATATACAGTATCATATATATTTTCATATATTGTTAAATAGTTTCAGCATCACAATTCTCTATTGTTATAGTTTAACTATATGCCCTGCAGTGAAATGCTATGCAGTTCTTGTAACTATCAGTTTGATCAGTTAATTAGTTTATTGAATAATTAATGTTAATTAACTGATGGACCTAGAGTATTTAAATGTGTGGTAAACTCATAAGAATCAGGATCTGAAGAAGCATACATAGTGTGAAGAATTTTTGGCTGCTGCTGCTTTAGTTTGGAATCTTGTTTGCCTACCAGTTTATTTATTTCTTCATTTTTTCACAGATTGTAACTGGTAAGCTAATTTGAGTAGCAAGTGATTTACATACTACGATATTCAGAAATGCATAATATTCTTTATCATTAACATTTCCAACTTTATATTTCTATGATCTTAAATATTCTTCTTCTTCTTTCGGCTTTTCCTGGTTAGGGGTCGCCACAGCGGATCACCTGTCCGCTCATGATTGGCAGTGGAGTTTTACAGTGTCGAGTTGCCAGCCTGGCGCCCAACCTTCCACTGAAGGCACACACTCACATCTAGGGCCAATTTGGAGTGTCCAATCCACCTACAGCATGTCTTTGGGATGTGGGAGGAAACTGGAGCACCTGGAAGAAACCCACACGACCACAGGGAGGACATGCAGACTCCGCACAGAAGGCACCCCAGCCGAGGATCGAACCGGATAACCTCTTATGATCTTAAATAATAATATTTCTAAATAAATTTATATTGTTTTTCCTTTTAACATGACTTGAGCATGCTCTAAATAGTTCTAATTAATAATATTGTTTTAAATTAAGAAGCAGTAGCAACTGTTTCACTTGGTGACATTGGGATGGGTTGGTTGGTGTGTGATTTGTATGACGATATCATGAAATCATGGAATTTTTGTTCCAAGATGGCAGGTTTGAATGTATGCAAGTTTGAAATGTTGTTTTTTTGCATCTATCCATAACAACGATTATTACTAGTCGGTTATTATATTTTAAGCTAAATCATCTTAAATCAGTGCATTTACATATTCTTATGAATGTTGACATATAATTGTCTCTCATTAAATATCAATGGACTTAATAATCCATTGAGGAGAAAAAGCTTAAACAAATATTTAAAATTGTGTAAAGCTGAAATAATTTTCTTACAAGAAACGCATTTGTTATTTGAAGATGTAGCTAGATTGATACTAAAATATTTTTTTAACTCTTTTGAGCTCTGATTTTAAATCAAAAAGGGAAGGCACTCTTATTCTATGGATAAATTCATTGCCTGTGCCTAAAAAACTAAATGCCTATTCAGATGAAAATGGCATGTTGGGTTTAGCAGTATTGAAACTGACAAAAAAACTTACACGTTTGTGAATTCTTACTGGATACCTGGAATTGGAGCCAAAGTTGTTAAGAAATGTTTGGATATTATAACCTTGTATACAGAAGATGAATTTATTATTGAAGGAGATTTTATCTGTATTCTTTGTAGTAAAGACAGAAGTACAGTTAAGGTTCCTAAGCTTTTCTCGGTAGCTAAACACTTAGATCATTGTATTAATTATCAATATTTGAGAGATACCTATGATATTAAATCAACTAACTCTCTTAGCTTTACACATTATTCTTATAAATTTGGCACCCAGACAAACATTGATAAAATTTTTACTTCTAGTAGTTTATATGCTAAAATTGAAGATTTACCAATAACTTCACATCCTTTATCTGACTTTGATACAATTAGATGTATGTTAACTTTAAAGCCAAATAATTTGATTTACTATCAGAGAATCCCTGCTTATATAGTAAAATTAAAAGACTTTATGGAATGGTGTCTAAAAGAAACAGATCAATACATTCAAATTAATAATAATGGAGAAGTTTCAGAAGTAATTCTCTGGGATTCTTTAAAAGCTTATCCATATGGAAGAAGTAAAAATTGGTACATATGTAAAAAAAAGTTTGGGATAAGGAGTTGATGTCTTTGCAGTCTAATATAGATAAATTGAAATCCAATTTAAAACCTTATGACAAATCAGCAATGTTGAGTGGAAAATATTAAATCAGAAATATCTTCATGTGTTTCACCATATAATATCAATAAATCTGAAAAATTTTAAATTACAAACTTACTCAATAAACCCAAAAAGCTTACACAGGTTGGTTGATAGTTCTAAGAAAAAATAATCATATTAAAGAAATAATTTCCAAACAAGGTGATAAAAATAAAAAAAATGACTGATTTAAAAGGCATACTAGAATGCTTTAGGAAATATTATGAAAAAATTAAGAACAAAGAGGCAGACTAGAAATCAACAATATAACAGATGACTTTTTGAAAGACAATATAAGATTTAAATTAACCAAAGAACAAAGATCAAAAATTGATAAGTCATTTCCCGGGATTTTTCCTGTGCCAGAATAGTGTAGCAGCTTCTGCACGAACTATGGCTGCCGAGCGATTCAGTAAACAAGACTGAGGGCGTGCACGAGCCTGCCAGCTCTATTCTGGCATGGGCACCACTGAATAATGCTAATTACCTCATTTGCTGGTGAAAACCATGCAAATGAAGTGAATTAGTGATTCAGTAAACAGGCAGGCATCCGTGCCAGAACAGTGACCATTGCAGAAATGTATTTGGTTACTGACTGTGTACATTTCTGAAAGAATCAAAACAGGGGCATGACAGCTCAAACAAAAGCATGTATTATGACTATTATGTATGCCAATGGCCAAAAATATGGCCATTGGCATAGAAAACAGTTGCAAAAGTATGAAAATAAAAGTTTTTCTTTTTTGGCCAATTTCAGCCATTTAAGGGTAGCTCAGCTGCATGCAAACGATATAGTGCAGAAAATAAAAAAATGTGAAAAGACAATTTTAAGTGAAATCTGCCTTTTTCCATTATAGTGGGTAGCATGTAGAATCAAAACAATAACATGTAACACTGAGAAAGGCTCTGGTGTATTGGTGTAACAAGAGACTAAGGCAGTGGGGTATGCAAATGAGCAGAATTTACTGAATAGCAAAATGGGAGACCATTGTCTGGATGCACCTAACCATGTAGGAGCTATAAGGCAGTGGTGCAAGCAAGAGAAGCAGTCGACATGAAAAGAGGGTGTGTCATGCTTGGTGTAAGCACATTGGAGCTCCACAGCTTCCATTTGAGCTTAGCTAAGCACAGCTAAGCAAGGGTGTGTGTCTGAGGCTGTATTTTTACTTATTCCATGAAATGAGGAGCATGTTTGCATCCATGGGAGGGCCATTTCTATTTAAAAGTATTTACTTTAGCTAAACAGGTTTGTGCAGTTTCCGGCTCTTAAACAAAAAAAATAGCAGAACTGTTTACATTTGGGTAGTGGGTTTGTGCGGTGCACCGCTGGGCTTAAAAGGTGCATAAATGGAAAGGAAAAAAAACAGTAAATAGCAGAATAAAAGCAACCAAGTACAAATAATATAGCTGGCAGATGGAATGTCTCATAGTCAGCCAATCATACAGGCAGCATCTGCAGCACAACAATATAAACTATGCAAATACCTTTCAGTCTGTTTTTTCCCATAAACTCTGCACCATTGGTGTACACACACGAGGGAATTTTAACTCATTAACCCTGAGTACCTTCTCATGGCACCTGTGTGTTTAAACCCGAGTGCACCATGAGAAGATACAAATTTCAAGGCGTTACCCCCCCCGAGTGCCTTCCACAAGCAAGACAAACTGTCATGCAGATTTGTATTTCACCTTAATGTAAAATGCGCTGAAATTGTAACTAAATGTGTAATTTGCCTTCTGTAGTAACAATTTAATGTGTTTTTATATTAAGGTAACATTTAAGTTTTTGTAGAAAATCGGGTTTCAAAGTTCTTCATAAAGCAAATGGTGGCAGTCAGTCGGATTCTTGCAATCCAAGCCACCACTTGCATAACACCTCCACTCCCAAACTAAATTTCTTTTGTTTTTCTCTAAATAAAAAGAGGGTCCAGCAGCAGGTATTTCCTTTCTTTTAGCAAAAATTTGGAGATTTCACCTGCCTCTGGATCCTCTATTTTATTATCGGCACTCAAGGATTTTACCGATCGCACTACTAGCAGTTCCCATTCAGCTGGGCTTTTTTGTTTCTTCCGGTAAGCTCTTATATTTTTTTTTTACTTTTTTTATCTGTTTTTTTTCCCTACTTCCCATGCCTGGATGTCCTATGTAGTCTAACATTTAAGTAGTGCAGTAAAATACTTGCAGAAGCATTCTGTACCTGAGGCCACTGACCAGACTAGCTACACAGAAGAGGTGAAGTGAATCAAACCGCAGAATACAGGAAGCAACTCTTAATCCTCTGTGCTAACTGGAGTGCTTATTTACTTATCATATTCTAAATCCATTCTTGTTATGGGTTATTGCGGTGCCATATCTCATCTTTCTCCCTTGTCTCCTACCTGTGGTAACCTTATAAACATTCCACAAAAACGGCACTCCGAGGCAAAATACACACATATAATCCAAAGAAAATGCCCAGACCAGGAGATTCCACAGTTCAAAATACGTTTAATAGCAGGCAACACAGTAAAGTAAGACCATAAAATGTTGACAAACACTTACAAGCATTTTTCGTCACTCAGCACATGACTTCAGATGCGGAATTCTAGAGTCCTGTTACTGAAATAATCTCCAGCTTCCTCTAGGTATCTTCTTCCAGGTCTTCTTCATTTACTCTGCTTTCTCTGTTCTAGAGTTCCTGCTTCAGACATCATCTTTCTCACTAAGAAGGGCAAACAACCTCATAACAGCTGCAGAGGGTAATATAATGAATGCCTACTCAACAAGCAATTGTCACCTGTGTCTGAGCATGCATAACTTTGCAAGTCATTAGCACAGTGCAGTTACAATATAGCACTGAGTCATTAGCACTTTTCAGGCAAAACTGTCAGCAGCTGTCACTGTTATTCAAATAAATAGAATTTGTTATCACATTGATGAATGCACAGCTCAGATTTGGCTTTTTCTCCACTTGCAGTCATTGCAATACACCCCCCTCCATACCACTTTTATTTATGTCATTTATACAATTTGAAGAAATATAAGAAATCTATGAGGAAAATGTGGACATCCTGTGAAAATCAAGACACTTGAGCATTATGACAGGGATACATTTTCAATTGCTGTTTTTTTCAAGAGAAAGTTGCTGGAATAAGAGGATTTGTGGTGTACTGTATGAAGGATATGAATATATATGTTATTATTTACTGCCTTGCATCCTCTGATTTGTCAGAAAATCAGAAATTGTTTTTACCTATAAGGGCAATGACAATATCCAAATTCATATGTTGTATTTATTTATTTGAGACTATCCTGCACTGTTGTGGTAAAATATTTCCTGTGCTTTTGAACTGTGAAGTCATTTTGTTGAGTTACTGATTATAGTCTTGCTCTTTTATTTATCATTAAATATATATTAAACCTCCCTCTGTAGGTGAGATGTGAGAGGCATATTTCAGCTGTTAGACTATTTGCATATCTGTTTGGTGAGCTACCCAGGGTGTAAGGTATATATATATATATATACATACATACACACACACACAGACAAACACACACAGACAGATTTACATATGTGTGTATGTATGATATATATATATATATATATATATATATATATATATATATATATATACACACACACATACACACACACACACACACACACACACACACACACACACACACACACACACACAAATTTATACATGTGTGTATGTATGAGATATATATATAAATATATATATATATATATATATATATATATATATATATATATATAGATGTGTGTGTGGGTGTGTGTGTTTGTGGCTCAATACCATCCCTTTTTTTTTGTGGATACAAGCTAATGTTCTTGCTCTTTTCATAGGACTGTTTAGCCCAGTTTATTCCTTTTACCATAACAAACAATGCATCTGACTGGCTGTTGCTGACTATGGATATTTATGCTTCATATCTTTGTGAACTACTCCACTTGAATATTGTATCATGTACAAATTTCCTGTATCACACAGTCAATACATAGTTTTCTGGTGCATTGCTTTTCACGTGCCTCTGTGCAGGTATATTACATCAGAATGTTGTATATCATTGTGTTTTTCAGGTGTGATTTCAAGTGTAAAGCAACACAACCACCACCAAAGATGCCATCTGTTTGAGGAGAAAGCAAGCAGCATTTACCTGTTGGGTGAGGAGACTGACTCTGATGGTTGTAGCAGTGGTTTAGAAATGGTATGTACCTTGAGACACCACATAATGCCAACCAGAGTGAGGATGAAGATTATGACACAGAGGATGAGATTCCACTCACACGTCTGCATGAAATGGACATTGCCTGTGATACGGATGATGCTCCTGTGCCCGCCATTTCTGAAATACCACTACGAGTTGCCAAAGCAGACCTGACCAGTAATTATGACACTGACCATGACAGTGAGAATGAGGTGCCACTTGCACACCTAAGGAAGGTGGCCATACATGATGGCCACCCAGTGCAGTCAGAGTATGATGCAGATGATGACTTGCCTTTATCTGTGTTTAAGAAAGCACTTGGTTTGACTGACACAACTATGCAGTCCTCCACAGTGCATGGCACTGCAAGTGCTGCTGACAAGGGTGTGGATGTGTCTTCGACTGTGCATGACGTGGAAAGTAGTCCAGAGTATGGTGATTGGGATGGAGAAAATCCACTAGACATGAGTCCAAGTAGCTCCTTGTCAGTCAATGATATGGTTGTACCTCAGCAGGGAACATGTGTTAGTAGTTCCCTAACAACTGTATGCAGTACAGTTGCTACTGGCATTGAGAGAGCACCATCTCTCAACCCTTCAGCCCTTTCCATTCCCATCTGTTCCATGCGACCCAGTCGGGTATGCTGAGCATGCCCACCACCTAAGAGCATGTGGGAAAAACACCTCCACACTTTACACATTGAGGAATTTTTGGGGCCAGTAGGACCAGTAAACCACTTGGGCTCAGATAGCACAGAGATGGACTTCCTGAATTTGATGTTCCCAGAGGAGCTATACACCCTTATTGCTAATGAAACCAATTGCTATGCTGCACAGAGGCAGGCAGCAGCAGGCAATGTTGATACGTAGTGGAGTCCTGTTTGCCCTGGAGACATATGCACATTTCTAGGTGTCAGAATATGCATGTCTATTGTACATGTTCCTGAATACAGGCAGTACTGGGAAATGCACCATGTACATGGTCACTTCCCAATAGTGGAGTACATGACCAGAGATAGGTTTGAAATAATTCAGCAGTACTTCCAATGCAACAGTAACAGCCTGAGGGCTACCACAGGGCTCTGGGGGTCATGACAAGCTACATCACGTATGGCCAATACTGGATGCAGTACTTCATGCATGCAGGACATGTTACAATGTGCATCGTAAGGTGGCTGCAGATGAAGCCATGGTTGGCTTCCATGGATGCTTGACATTTAGACAGTTTATGCCTGGTAAGCCTGAGAGGTATGGCATTAAGGTGTGGGTGTTGGCAGACTCTACCAATGGGTATGTACGTGAATTACAGGTATACATTTGAAAAACGGAGCAGAATACAGAGGTCAGACTGGCACGCAGAGTAGTGGTTGACTTAACTAGGGGACTGATTGGCAAGAAGCATCACCTTTACTTTGATAACTTCTTTACCTTTGTCCCACTGGCACAGCAATTGCTGAAAGGTGGTCTATACTGTTGTGGAACCATGCACGCCAATAGGTCAGAATGGCCTCGAACATTCAACAGACAGGCTATCAGAAAAGCAGCTCGAGGCTATTACAAGCAATTGCAGAGTGGGCCACTGCTAGCTACTGAATGGAAGGATAGCAACCCAGCATTCCTCTTGTCAACTAACTGCAACCCAACCTTGCCAGTCTCCAGCACACACAGGAGAAAGCTTGATGGAAGCAAGGCATCGGTGCCATGTCCACCAGTTGTAAACATGTACAACAGTTACATGAATGGGGTGGACTGAGCAGATCAGCTCAGGACACAATATCCCACCGCCAGAAAGGCACACAAATGGTGGCTGTACTTGTTCTGGTTCTTATGGGATGTGGCCATTGTCAATGCTTTCATTATATTCCATGAAAGTAACAGCCACCAGCAACTGTCACACTCTGGACGTGCTATTGCAGAAACACAGTTACAGTTCCTAAGGAACCTAGGCTTGCATCTACTTGCCAGTTACACGAAGAGGAAAAGATGCACTGAGATTACTGTCCCAGAGGTTGTGAGCTGATTTGAGCATGACTCTCACTTTCCTGTGAAATGGCATAAATCAAGATGCAAAAACTGTGACAACAAGAGTAAACGTGCTGAGCCATTATGGGGGTGCCCAACTTACAAGATGAACCTGTGTGTTGAATGCTTTGGCGAGTACCATAGCCATAAATTTCTAGTGGGTTGCTGACATCAGGAATGGCACATGTTGCATTGCACAAAACAAATCAAGATGTGTATGCTCTTGTGTTGGTGGATGCATCACGGTGGCATACCCAGCCACCATGGATCTTATGATCCACCTGGATTGCATTTGGGAACTTGGAGACTCTTCACCTCAGTCCCACAGTGCTGCTGTCCTAGGTAAGCACAGCCTTGGGGGTACCACTGTGATGCAATGTTTCCCTCTGGGAAAGGACACATGGAGAAAGACAAAGCCTGGGTCTGTCTTGGTCTTTTCACATGTTGTCTTGGTGCAGCTCTCCAGTCAGCCTCCCTCCCTTCAGGTGTAGTCAATGTATGCAGGTCAGGGCAACAGGGTTTACATTAGCTCCTCCCTTCCACTACCTATGGTCATTGCCAAAAGGACACATGTAAATGGAAAAGGCAAAGATAAAGCAGAGTGCCTCACCCTGATATTTCCATGTACATGTGCCCTTTCTGTGCCCCCTTGTCAGTTACCAGTCAAGCCCTTCAGCACCAAGGCCAGGAAGGTCCCTCTTCAGTCTTTTTTTGTCAACTGCTCTTGTGTTGGTGGATGCATTGCGGGGGACATACCCAACCACCATGGATCTTATGATCCACCTGGATCACAGTTGGGAACTTGGAGACTCTTCAGCTCAGTCCCATAGTGCTGCTGTCCTAAGTAAGCATGGCCTTGGGAGTGCCACTGTGATGCACTGTTTCCCTCCAGGAAAGGACACATGCAAAAAGACAAAGTCTGGGTCAGTCTTGCTCTTTTCACATGTTGTCTTGGTGTAGCTCTCCAGTCAGTTTTCTCCCTTCAGGTGTAGTCAATGTATGCAGGTCTGGGCAACAGGGTTTACATTAGCTCCTCCTTTCCACTCCTTATGGCCATTGCCGAAAGGACACATGTACATGGAAAAGGCCGAGGTTAAGCAAAGTGCCTCAGCCTGCTTTTTCCATGTACATGTGCCCTTTCTGTACCCCCTTGTCAGTTACCAGCCAAGCCCTTCGGCACCAAGGCCAGGAAGGTCCCTCTTCAGTCTTTTTTGCCAACTGCTCTTGTGTTGGTGGATGCATCGCGGGGGGCATAACCAGCCACCAAGGATCTTATGATCCACCTGGATCACAGTTGGGAACTTGGAAACTCTTCAGCTCAGTCCCGTAGTGCTGCTGTTCTAGGTAAGCATGGCCTTGGGGGTGCCACTATAGTGCAATGTTTCCCTTCAGGAAAGGACACATGCAAAAAGACAAACCCTGGGTCAGTCTTGGTCTTTTAACATGTTGCCTTGATGTAGCTCTCCACTCAGTCTCCCCCCCTTCAGGTGTAGTCAATGTATGTAGGTGAGGGTAGTAAATGTATGAAGGTCAGGGCATCAATTAGTGAGTTACTTCTGTCTCTCATCCCTTAGGTCCATTGCTGAATGGGCACATGTAAAGAGAAAAGGCAGAGGTAAGGCAGACTGCTGAAACTGAAGGAGGTAGTGGTAGCAGTCTGAGTGGGCAGTCAGTAAAGGTATGGGACACTTCAGATAACCACCAGCTGGAGCCCCATGCCTGTCCTTGGCATATTAGTGGAGTGGCGGTCCTTACCCTGTTTTTCTCTTTACATGTGCCCTTTCTGTACCCCCTTGTCAGTGTCCACCCATGCAGTATTTCAGGTAAGGTAAGACTGTCTTCTGCTGTTCTGTGAATCACTGGAAAGGGAGCAGCCAAAACCCTAAGCTGTCCCATTGCAGAATCTTGTGTTGGTGGATGCATCACGGGGGGCATACCCAGCCAGCATGGATCTTATGATCCACCTGGATCACAGCTGGGAACTTGGAGACTCTTCAGATCAGTCCCATAGTGCTGCTGTCCTAGGTAAGCATGGCCTTGGGAGTGCCACTGTGGTGCAATGTTTCCCTCCGGGAAAGGACACATGCAAAAAGACAAACCATGGATCAGTCTTGGTCTTTTGACATGTTGCCTTGATGTAGCTCTCCACTCAGTCTCCCTCGCTTCAGGTGTAGTAAATGTATGTAGGTGAGGGTGGTAAATGTATGAAGGTCAGGGCAGCAATTAGTGAGTTACTTCCGTCCCTCATACCTTAGGTCCATTGCTGAATGGGCACATGTAAAGAAAAAAGTCAGAGGTAAGGCAGACTGCTGACACTGAAGGAAGTCGCTAGACAATAGTGGTATCAGCAGTCTGAGTGGGCAGCCAGCACAGGTATGGGACACTTTAGATAACCACCAGCTGGAGCCCCATGCCTGTCCTTGGCATATTAGTGGAGCAGTGGTCCTTACCCTGCTTTTTCTCTTTACATGTGCCCTTTCTGTGCCCCCTTGTCAGTGTCCACCCATGCAGTATTTCAGGTAAGGTAAGACTGTATCTTCTGCTGTTCTGGGAATCACTGGAAAGTGGTGTAGCTCTCCACTCAGTCTCCCTCCCTTCACGTGTAGTCAATGGATGTAGGTCAGGGCAAGAGGGTTTATATTACCTCCCCCCTTTCAGTCCTTATGGCCATTGCCAAAAGGACACATGTAAATGGAAAAGCAGAGGTAAGGCAGAGTGCTGGCATTGCATGCAATCAGGAGTCATTGGTGCTGCTAGCATTCTGAGTGGGTAGCCAGCACAGGTATGGGACACTTCAGACACCCACGACCTGAACCCCCATGCCTGTCCTTGGCATATTAGTGGAGTGGTGGTCCTTACCCTGCTTTTTCCATTTACATGTGCCCTTTCTGTACCCCCTTGTCAGTCATTGTGTGTAATTTGCTGTTTTCACGGGTAGTAGGTATGTACCTCTGAAGTGTCATCACCACTTATGTACCTAATGCAAAGAATACTACTCCTGTGGATAGGATGGAAGATTTGGATGGGCTAACCAGGTAATGCATATGATACACACACACACACACACACACACATATATATATATATATATATATATATATATATATATATATATATATATATATATATATATATATATATATATATATATGTAGTTTTCCAATACATCTGTCAAACATCAGTAGTATTCTGTTTGCATTTTTTTTCCTCTGCAGGTTTGTCAACCTTCTGACACTGACATGGCTTCACGACAGTGAGAATGACAAGTGACAGTGTGGGTATGTGGCCATTCTTACATTCAGTGGACTGCCAGCCATGCCTCCAAAACTGAAAACCGGTACAACTTGAGCTTCCCCACATCCAGTGTGAAGGTATACTGGACTGCAAAAAGAGGTATGCATTGGAGAGGAGTACTACAGTTGTTGGAAGAGAAGTGGTCCATCTACCCTGAGCCCAATATTCTTGTGCTGCACATTGGAGGGAATGATGTCATCAGTCAACCACTTGGAAGGCTACAGTTTCAAATCACAACAGTTTTTGAACACCTGTAGTCTTGGTGGCCATGTTGTCATTTTATATGGTCTGATATAATTCCTCAACAGATATGGAAAATAGCAAATAGTCAACAGGCAGCTCACAAGGCCAGACGTTTACAGAATGGGTTCATGCACGGCTTGATGCACAGGGTCAGTGTATCTACAATCTGTCAAGACAGCATCACCATGGAAGATGTTCACCTTTTCAGAAGGGATGGCATTCACATAACTGAGGAGGGCTTGCATTGTTCTTGACTGACCTCCACAATGGTGTGAGGAGAGCTATGCAGGATTGGTAACATGCAGCTTGTGAGAAGAATGGAAAACGCCCATGACCAAGTAGGACCAGTATAGTAAGTAAAACTCTGTTATGAAATGTGTTTTATAAAATATATTTTTCTGAGTTTGTCAATTAACTGTGGTAAGGAGCTGGTGAGGATGCTGAGAAAGGACAACTGTTTCAGGAGAGTATTACCATGTACAATCCATATGTCATGGGCCATCCTGCAATACTTCTTTTTTTAGTCTGCTTTTATCAGGTATATTTAGAGTTTAGATGACAGGAAGGGCTTAATAATACAGAACTTGATCCCTTAGGTCCATTGTTGAATGCCACATGTAAAGAGAAAATGGAACAGGTAAGGCAGACTGCTGACACTGATGGAAGTTGTGAGACTGCATTGGTGTCAGCTGTCTGAGTGGGTAGCCTGTACAGCTATCAGACAGATCAGATGGCCTTGCCTGCCACTGAAGTCCTGTGCCTGTTGTTAGTGTAGTGACGGTCCTTACCTTGCTTTTTCTTTTTACATGTACCCATCCAGCAGTATGTTGGCTGCACCAAGAATGTGTATATTTACAATCATATGTGTCTACATGATAAAACTGGTTCTGAATGCTGTACACATGAAAAGATATCAGTTTTGTTAGGACTCAGGTTAAGGAAATTATTATTGTTTCATACTTTGGTAAATAACTTTGCAAGCGAGCATCTGAATGTGCTAAGTAATACTTCATTTTGAAGACAGTATTGATAGTTCCAACATGGTAAAAGACCTGATCCTGTATGTTGTATACATGTACAGATATCAAAGCTTGTTTTAGAGTTAGGTTATGGAAAATGTGATTTTTTTTTCATAATTTGGTAAATACCTTTGCAAGGGATCTGAGTATGCTAAGTAATACCTCATTGTGAAGACAGTATTGATAGCTCCAACATGATAAAAGAACTGTCCCTGTATGTTGTACACATGTGCAGATATCAAAGTTGGTTTCGGACTTAAGTTATGGAAATTAAGTTTTTTTTTATATTTTGGTAAATAACTTTGCAAGGGAGCAGGTCAGTGTACCAGGTAGTACCACATTTTGAAGACAGTGTTGATAGTTCCAACATGGTACAAGAACTGTCCCTGTATGTTGTACAAATGTACAGATATCAGTTTGTTTCGCACTTAGGTTATGGAAATTATGATTTTTTTTTGCATATTTTGGTAAATAACTTTGCAAAATAGCATTTGAATACGCTAAGTAATACCTCATTTGGAGGACAATATTGATAGTTCCAACATGGTAAAAGAACTGGCCATGTATGTTGTACACATGTACAGATATCAAAGCTTGTTTCAGAGTTAGGTTATGGAAATTATGATTTTTTTCATATTTTGGTAAATAACTTTGCAAGGGAGAATCTGAATGTGCTAAGTAATACCTCATTTTGAAGACAGTATTGATACTTCCAACACAGTAACAAAACTATCCCTGTATGTTGTACACATGTACAGATATCAAAGTTTGTTTTGGACTTAGGTTATGGAAATTATGATTTTTTTCGTATTTTGGCAAATAAATTTGCAAGGGAGCATCTGAATGTGGTAAGTAATACCTCATTTTGAAGAGAGAATTGCTTGTTCCAACATGGTAAAATAATTGTGCCTGTATGTTGTGCACATGTGCAGATATCAAAGTTTGTTTTGGAGTTAAGTTATGGAAATTATGATTTTGTTTCATATTTTGGTATATAGCTTTGCAAGGGAGCATGTCAGTGTGCCAAGTAATACCTCATTTTGAAGACAGTGTTACTCCTTACAACATGGTAAAAGAACTGTGTCTATGGACTGTACACATGTACAGATATCACAGTTTGTTTAGTCTTGTACGATTATGAAAATTATACATTTCCAATACTTCTCATTATTATTCCCATATCTTTGCAAGGGAGCATGATTATCACACAAATGATGCAGCATTTTGAAGATGATATTCAGATGCACAACTTCTACACTGATATGTATGCTCTGTCTGTTACAGGTGATGAGCTAGGAGCATCACACAGTAATAGTTAAGTTATCATTTTAAAGCTGACATTCATACTAACAAATTAAATACTAATTGTATGGGTCTGCATGGTACATTGACCAAGATATTGTGATTTGTTTTTCCAAAAAGGTAAAAAATATGCACAATATCTACATTCCTTGTCAAATATTTAATAGTGACTTTGATATGCACTATCAACATTTACACTGTTGGAAATGTCAGTGTCTGCTGAACAACTTTTGTGTTTACAGTTTTAGTCTAGCTCTTATAGTTAAAGAATTATGAACATTTGTTTTCTGTATGGTATTAGAAATGGATTTTCTGAAAATGAGCTCAGGCTGCACTGTTGTTCCTATGGTGGAATTAAACAGGCAGATTTTTCTGAGCTGCTCCAGAGTGAATGAGTTAACCGACAAAATGTTAGGGGCTGCTGTCACTTTGATACATCAGTATGTGCTAGAGGATTAGGGCAGCGAGGAGGATAATGCTGACAACTGCCCCAGACTGAGGAGGAGGAGAAGAGTGTTCAGACCCAGGGTAACCTACCAGGGGCTACATGATCATCTGGAGATAGTAGAGTGCTACAGGGTGGACAGGGACATACTTCAGCAATTCATTGAGCTGTGCCGTCCTCACCTCAGACCCAGAGGCAACAGAGGGGAACCCATCCCAGTGGATACCAACATATGTGTAGCGTTAAGAATACTAGCTACAGGTACTTTTCAAAGATCTACTGGAGACATCATGGGGGTCTCACAGGCTTCTGCATCCAGGGTACTCCACTAGTTCCTGGATGCCATGCTACCACATGCAGGTGAGCACATTTACTTCCCCAACACCCGTGAGGAGAGGAGCATCAATATGTGCCTCTTCCACCATGTAGCAGACTACCCAGAGGTACTGGGTGCCATAGAATGCACGCACATCCACATCAAAGCACCACCTAGTGAACAGGGTAGGGGCTATGTAAACCACAAGGGCTTTCACTCCATCAGCTGCCAGGTCATGTGCAATGCCCAGGACATTATCATTAATGTGTGTGCTGACAGCCCTGGAAGCTATCATGACTCCCACATCTGGCATTCCTCACAGCTGTACCAGAGATTTGCCAGGGGGGACATCCCAATGAAGAATGCCATAATGAGGCACACACACAAACCAGGATCATTACAGAATGTGTGCTTGGGATACTCAAGTCACAATTCCTCTGCTTTGACATATCTCGTGGAGCACTGCAGTACTCTCCAGCCACATGTGCACACATGTTCAAAGTATGTGCCATGCTGCACAATATGATCCTGTGGAAACAGTTGCAGCAGGAACAGCACAGGGAAGGGCCACACAGCCTCCCACCATTGCCATGATTCCCACAGGTGCACAAGGACTCAGAGGAGGAACCCCCGAGATATCTCCTGTAGGCAGATGGAGGCATGCGCATTATGCCCTGGCCTTGGCAAAGAGGCACTGCATAGCACACACACTGACACTGTAGGGATCCAGGGACTGACACCTTTCTTTGACTCACACACACAGTAAAATGGATGCCACACACATCACACTACCTGTACCTTACAATGTATAGGCACTGTACTGTGCGCATCTGACATATGCAGCCCTCAAGCATCATCCTCACAACTACTGCAGGCACAAGGTAAGTCAGTCTTCTTAACAATAAATGAATGGAGCAGTATGTTCTGGTAGCATATCTATGGTATCACTGCATGCATGCAAGGGAATGGGGTGGCCTACCGGGATAGCAGCAGGCAACTGACACCTATGTGGGACACCAGGAAATGTTTGCCCAATACTGGCTTCCCCACTTTCTGCAGTAGTACCCAAGGTGACAAATCTCACTGCAGTATATGTGGGGAGCCAACTCACTGGGGAGTCATAGGTCACAGGCATGGATGTCAGTGTGGGGGCCTTATACCCACCCCTCAGCCTCACCCAGCAGGTCAGCCATAGAAAACCATAAAGAAATGTCTGGCAAAGGCCCACAAATGGTGACAATGATGAACTACTATCTATAGCACAGCAGGTCTTGCAGTTGCAGTAAGGCTCTGAAGGGTAGGAAGTCTGAAACTCAAATGTATGCCATTACAATTAGACCTGTGGTCTTTAGTGATATGCCACTAGTCTCCAAGACAGGACACAATACTATGCTAAATGGAACCAAAATGTAAAGCAAATATCAGCACAGTCTGTGCAAATGTGTACAGTTGACAGGTGCACCACCACCTCACACCCATATTCCCATAGAAATGCAATAACGTGTATATTTGTATGGAAAGAGCACCACAGCACACATTGCCAGGGTTGTCCCAATCAACATGATAACTTGTTGCATGTCCACAATATGAGTAGGTCAATAAGCTATGTATATGTGTGGTTAATACTGTCAGGATGTATCCAGCACTTACTCCCAGTTGTGTCATAGTGGCCTAGGTACAGTATTGTGGTTGACAGGGCCAAGTTCCAAGAACTGCAGTGCCAACTAATCTGTATGTCAGCTACACCTATGGTCAGAGTTGTACACATTGTCCAGGCATTAATATCTGTTGCTTAGGAAAGCTAAACAGGTCATGGACAGGGGGCCACACTTATGGACAGTACACAGCTTGGAGTAACCTACACAGTGCCTACCATACCTCTCAAATGTACAGACCTATTGAAGAATGTCCAGAGGTTTGCATCATATTTGTGGTCTGTATATCACAAAATAGTGGTTGCCTGGCAATTCATTGGCAAACCACGTAAGACTAAGGTCAGAAAATAATGACAGATTATAGTGTCAGACTTCATACCCTACAGAAGCACAAAACCTGTTATTAAATCACCTTTCTATGTTTGTAAGGCCAATACTTAAAAATGGTCCCTATATTTAGGCCTCTGTCCCCCAATTACTTATTGCTTTGCCCAGATGGCTGGCTCTTAGAAGTTGAGAGGTATGGTATATAGTAGGACAGCAGGTACCTGAAGGTCAGTGTACAGCCAGTTTATAAAAGGCTGCCACCTTTCTGTGTCAGCACTGACAACATCTCAATGGCCAACAGCCATACCCCTGGGATGATGCATGTTGTCACAGTAGGAGCACAAGTACATCTTTTGTATTTGCTCTGTTTTTCCTAACATTGCATTTGCCTGCCAACTATTTGCAAAACAAGAAAGGGTCATGTCAAAACAGCAATGGTAGACAGTGGGGAAGCAGATGTCATACCCATAAGAGAGCAAACAAGCAATTACCCAACCGGTCTCCCAACTGTCTATGTTTGGTAGAACATTATTAACACCCTGTCCCCATGTGTCAGCTTATGTCTGTCTGTCATATTTGGGCTTATCCAGATTTCGGTCTGTGATGGTATGACAGCTAGGCCCACATTTAGCCTCCTAATAACATATATCAACACAAACCATCTAAGGACCACAGCAAATGCAGTGGTGCAATGATGGACAACCTGCTAAATAGGTACACTCAGAGGTGTGAAGTCCATAACCTTGTGTGTAATGTAACGGCAT
The DNA here is from genome assembly GCF_019279795.1 of Protopterus annectens. Lineage (NCBI taxonomy): Eukaryota > Metazoa > Chordata > Ceratodontiformes > Protopteridae > Protopterus > Protopterus annectens. Next base: position 578,687,285 of record NC_056731.1, read on the forward strand.
GTACCTCGCCCACATCAGAATTGCAAATACATAACAGCAGCCACTGTGGCCAAAGCATGTGAATGTCCTAAAGAAGAACAAAGAGACGCACATAAGAGGAAGGGGAACCACTGGCCAGACAAATGGAGAATGTGCAGTAACATAGGTGCCATGCAGTGTATGGAGTCAGTAAACACCACCTGCAAATACACAACACACACCCATGTAAGTGGAAGTCAGCAACAAAACAAAAACCCAAACAATGGACACTTCAGAGGCAAAATCACTTGAGAACTCCACAAACCTACACACCACAGACCATGTAGACTCCACACACCAGTGTCTTGCAAACACTAAGGCCTTACCCCAAACCCCAAACACCTACCCTACAAAGATAGGCCAACAGCACTGTCCCTCTACCCCGTTCCATACAGACTTTGCTAAGGTGAGCCCTGTCTGGCACACAAAGGAATCCAGACCCTGCCTTGATGGGACTGTTGCACATTTGGAACTCAAGGCCCACTACATCAACCTGTAGGCGCAGCATCAACCTGGGCTGTGATATCAGTTCAGCTTGTTGGTGTGACAGATACATGTACCACACACTCCCCCATCTGTGGAATACATTTCCTGTCAACAGCAAGCCAAGTCTCTCAATACCCCTAGTGATGTGCTCCCTGTATAAGTGCAAGGGAAACACAAAATACAGTCCTGTTATCCCACCTGTGTCCCTGCTGGACAGGGACTCTGAGTGCTGACATGTTGTAAAATGGGCTACACTCTCATCTCTGTGGGTTATAAGGGTTTCAGAGCCAATACCCTACTAACATCATAGCGGGTTCCTATTACTTTATCAAAAGATAATGTAATCAAACGGACAAAACATCAAAATGGTCACATTTCAAAGTTTGAAATCTGGGATCACAGTACAGTGAAGATTGGGATATTTGCCCTTTCCTCACTGTAATGCGATCTCAGAGTTGGAATATATATTTAGCAGAGGGTGGGTGCGGTCCCCCACAATAAAAGTTTCAAAATGCGGTCATTTTGGTGTTTTGGCCATTTTGATAACGTAATATGAACCCCTTCATAGCAGCCTATCAACCATTTTTACAGTGAGCTAATCGAAGGAAGGACACTCAGCAAACTCGGAGCTACAATATATAACATTGAGTATCCTGTTTTTTGTTTATTTTGTTCTTTATTTCTTTGTTGTTTATAGCAGTTTGTGTACTGTGTATTTTTTATAGCTAGTTTCACTGTGTGTGAGGTATTAACTGGAAATTGTCCACTCTTATTAAGCACCTGTTGGGTTGTTTGTTTATGATAACTTGTTGCAGTTAAACTCTTTTTTTCTAGTGGCTCCTTTAGCTGTTTAAAACTTTCATTTAAAGGCTCACTGCTGCTTTTCAGCTGTGAGTAACATTTCTGCAGTTTGTTTCCAACCCTCCCTCCCTGTTGGTATAGTGTTATTTATAGTTGGTGGCTTTGCAGTTGCCCGCCCCTAGTGTAAATTTGATCTGGGACCCTCCTCCCAGTCTAGTGTCATTACCTCATTCTACCCAGTACAGAGAGAGCATTTGAGAAGGCCAATCAGCTTAGTTTCTGCTACTCCTTTCTCTCTTTCCAAAAAAAAAAAAAAAAAAAAATTATCTGCTTTTACTGTATTTGTGTTTTTTCCTACTTTATTTTGCTTTTCGTCATCTTAAAAGTACTCAATTGTATTTATTACTGCTTGGTGTAACTCATTGTAAGCCTTTTAGTTTAAGCACCTGGGCTTCAGACCAGTTTTACATTAGGAAGGTTTGTGGTCTGCACTGTAGTGGCAGAACAGGTAGCTTACATCCTTCTAAGTTGGGAACTGCTGATTGAGGGCTCAGTGTCTGTTATTCTAAAAGTGAATTAATTCTGGTTTAAGCACTTGGGCTTGAGGCCAGTTATTTTACATTAAGAGGGTTTGTGTTCTGCACTCTTGTGGGAGGAGAGGCTGGACTCTGTCCTTCTGAGCTGGGAATTTCTGGTTAAAGCTTATAGTGCCTGCATATTTGAACTGCTTCTTACTGAAATTGGTACACCTCATTTGCTGTAGCATAGACTAGATCTAGGCCTGCTGAATCTAGCTTTGTTTGTATAACTTGAGCACTAATCCAGGCATTCTTTAAAGTATTCAGTTGTATTTATTACTGCTGGTAGTAACTTGATTAAAGTGTAGCTATCATTTCTAAGTCTTTTGGATTAAGCACTTGGGCTTCAGACCAGTTGTTTTACATTAGGAAGGTTTGTGGCCTGCACTGTGGTGGCAGGACAGGTAGCTTACATCCTTCTAAGTTGGGAACTGCTGATTGAGAGCTCTGTGTCTGTTATTCTAAAAGTGTATTAGTTCTGGTTTAAGCACTTGGGCTTCAGGCCAGTTATTTTACGTTAAGAAGGATTGCGGTCTGCACTCTTGTGGGAGGAGTGGCTGGAGTCTGCCCTTCTGAGCAGGGAATTTCTGGTTAGAGGCTTATAGTGCCTGCATATTCTAACTGTTTCTTACTGAAATTGGTACACCTTGTTTGCTGTAGCATAGACTAGATCCAGGCCTGCTGAACCTAGCTTTATTTGTATGCTTGTTGTTTGTTTATTTCCCTGAAACGCTAATTCCACCTAAAATGCGGCCTTTTAGCACTTCTGTGGATCCCTATTGATATCTGCATTGCTTACTGTACTTATTTCCTTGTTTCACTTGAAAGAAAGTTACTGTTTGTCGTTTTTGCATTTAAGTTACCTGTAACACATTGCATTTAAGTTACCTGGCACTTGCTCACTAAAGCAATTATATAAGTCAGCTCTAAAAATTAAAAGCACTACACCCTCACAAACTGCCCTTGAGTACCTTGTTCCCGATTGGCCCTTTTTTCAATTATAAAGGAATTCCCAATACTATTCTAGCATGTCCAAAGGTCAGTTGTCAATCTCCTCTCAGTCCAGCAGGTGAATCTGGGAATCTTGAGGCAATGTTACAACTGCCTCATGTACACAGACAACCCTCTCCTCCTCCCAACAAATTCCAACACATGTGAGAGATGCAACCATATAGCCAAACTGGAGGCTAAGCTCTCTCAACTCAGTACTGGCGTAACCAGTCAGGAGGAGAAGGAAACAATACTCACTACAATTCCAGTCTCACATAGACCTACCACGACAACAAACCAAACACATAAACACACAAAAACATACTCGGAGGCTCTAAATAAAAATCTGCTTAAGCAGCAGAGACCTCCAAAGCAGACACCCAAGCAACCGCTACCCCAAAACAAAACACGTGCAACACATAGCTCACAAAGCCAGTGTGCCGAACAGTCACAGCCCTTAAGGCTAAACAACACACCTGATACACTTGTAATAGGTGACTCTATCGTCAGGCGCACTGACGTCCTGCTCACCAGGCTGAACAAGGAGAAGGTCACGGTGAGCTGCCTGTCGGGCGCTAGGATCCGCCACATAACACAAGCACTCGGGTCACTCCAAGGAAAGTACAAATATGACTCAGTCATTGTCCGTGCTGGTGTGAATGACCTGAGACGTACCTCCCTGGACTACATGAAAAGAGACATAGAGGAGCTCTCTGAGCATGTAGCCCAGGCCGGTATGACCCTGACCTTGAGTAGCATCTTACCCTCACCAAGAATGATGCCACAATATGAAGACAAGATGATCAATTTCAACAATTGGCTTAAGTGTTGGTGTCATTCAAAGGGGATCCAATGCCTGTCAGCCTGGGATGACATGCTCGACAAGCCATGATGCTTCGCTAGGGACGGCTTGCACCTGTCACCCCTGGGCTTTTGGATATTGGCAAAGGCTCTTGCTACCCCATAGTGCCTTTTTAGGCAAGGCTCAAAAGACAAACCCACCTCCATAGGTATCACAAGGGATAAGAAACTAAGAGTAATGCTACTCAACGCCAGAAGTCTAAACCTCAAGATGCATGCACTTGAAACTCTCCTTAGCATGGAGAACATCGATATCTGTGCAGTAATAGAAACCTGGTTCAAGGCTCCCAAGAGCACCCCAGCACTACCAGGTTATACCTCATACCATGCTTTTCGGCCCCAAAACTTGGACCGAACCACAAAAGGAGGGGGAGTATCAATATTCGTCAAAGATACCCACACCTCCAGGTTGGTGGCACAGCACGAAGCATCAGAGACTATCCATGTGCAGCTAACTGTGGGTAAAACTGCCTTCCAGTTTATAGCCTGCTACAGACCACCCTCCCAAACACAGGAACCCCACTTGGCCTTCCTGAGAATACTGGAAAATATGAAGGTCTCTCCAAACACCATTATATTGGGCGACTTCAACTACCCAAACATAGACTGGGAGCATTACTCTAGCTCCAACACCCTAGCCCAAAGGTTCCTAGAATTTATAAACTCAAATGCTATGGAACAACTTGTTACCACTCCCACAAGAGGGAAAACATACTGGACCTGATCATCACCAACATGGGGACACTATGCACCAGACCAGAAGTGTATCCCTCACTGGTAAGATCAGACCATAAACTAATCTCACTGGATATTCACATCCCGACCCCACCCCCTGCCCAGAAAACCACAGTGAAAAACTTCTCTAAAGCAAATTTCACACGCCTCAAAACCGAGGCGAAATCCTTCAAAGCCCCCGGGCCTGTGGAAAATACGGCCCAGACCGCAGAATCCTTTATAAATACATTCTATGAACACCTTCAGGAATGCATGGATCATGCAATCCCAAATAAAACCAAGACCCAATCCTCCAAAGGCAGATGTCCTGTCTGGTGGACCCCAGCCATAAACAAACTATACAATAAAAGGAGGAAGCTACTACATGATAGAGCAAAATCCCAAAAAGGGAAGGCATCTCTGATCAGTATTAGCAAAAAACTACGGGCACTCATAAGCAGCTTTGAGAGAAAAATTGCACAGGACACTAAGGATAATCACAAGGTTTTCTTTAGTTATGTTAGGAACCTGGGTGGGAATTCCCAGATATGCTCAGAATTAGTCTAAAATGACAAAAAATACAACAAGCCCAGAGACATTGTCAACATCCTAGCTGACAGGTTCAGTGCAAACTTCTCCCCCCCTCCCCACCAAAAGGGCAAATATCTATCCCAACAGAGTGCTGCCCCCCTGACATCTCAGATGCTCAGGTAAGAGCCGCCCTCTCCAAAGCAAAAAACACAGCATCAATGGGACCAGATGGTGTCCCGGGCTGCGTCCTACATGAACTCCAAGAAGAGCTAAACCCAAACATAAAACTACTGTTCAATCTTTGCCTTATTACAGGATATGTACCCAAAGAGTGGCGTACAGCAACAGTGGTCCCTCTCCACAAAGGTGGTGCCTCAACGGATCCTGGAAACTATCGCCCCATAAGCCTGACTAGCTTGGTCTGCAAAGCTATGGAAAGGATCATCATGGACCTCATAAATAAAGATATTGGGGACCTACAGACACTGGATCCTACCCAGTTTGGCTTTGTTAAGGGCAGATCCTGCCTCTTAAACCTGGTTGATTTCTTTGAAACAGTCACCAAGGCCATTGACGAGGGGAAGGTGGTCCACACAGCCTACCTGGACCTCGCAAAAGCCTTCGATACAATACCCCACTCGGACATTATAGATAAGCTCACCAGCTTAAATATAAACCCCTATGTCACTAGATGGGTTGCAAACTGGCTCAAGGACAGAACCCACATGGTTAGAATTGCTGGAGCCATGTCAGACTCCAAACCAGTTACAAGTGGCATCCCACAAGGCTCAGTCCTGGGACCTCTCTTGTTCGGTATATATTTCTCAGTGGTACAGGCCAACACGGAAGGACTGTGGCTGACCAAGTTTGCAGATGACTGCAAACTGGGTGCCATAATCAACTCTCCAGCCGATACAAGCATCCTCCAAAAGGGCCTCATAGAAACAGACAACTGGTGCCAGAGCCATGGCCTCAAGCTAAACGCCAAAAGTGTATAGTCATCCCTTTGGCAAAAACAAAGTGCCCACAAATTACCACATAGGTGGTAATCCATTAAGTACAGAAGAAGTCATTAGGGACCTGGGGACCCAAGTTGATAGCAATCTTTCATTTGACAACCACGTGGCCAAAGTGGTTAGAAAAACATTTTATATAGCCCACCTAATCATGAAGGGATTCACATCTAGATCAGGGGAGGTCATCGTGCCTCTTTACTCATCCCTCATCAGGCCCATAATTGAGTACAATGCCCCTTTTGGGATGTACCTTACCAGACACCTGCAGCAACTGGAAAGACCCCAAAAGTACCTCACCAAGAGGATTAAAGGGCTCAAACAGATGCCGTATGCTGTCCGGTTAAAGAAGCTCCAGCTCTACTCAGTGGCATACCGCCTGCTCAGAGGAGATCTGTGCCTGACGTATAAAGCCATGTCCAACCCGAAATTAATGGACACGCTGCACCTCAGAAAATCCAAATCCCATCGAGCTACATGCTCGAGAGACTTGAACCTCAGCACTGAAATAAATAGGACATGCTGGAGGGACAGATTCATAACCCAGAGGCTCCCTTCACTCTGGAATAAAATCCCAGTCCAGGTTAGGCAGAGTCCCACATTGACTCTCTTCAAGAGGAATCTTGATGAGTGGATGGGAGATCATAGGTTTACCCCGGCTATCACTTCTGTGTCACTGTTAGACAGAGGCACAGTATACTAACCTCAAAAAAAGGCATAGCAAAATTAATTTAAAATGGGTGGCGAAAGCCAAACACACTCTGGCTAGGCTTATAAATGCCCTAGGGCAGATAGCCTAGTATGAACCTATGAACCTATGAACCTATGAACAACTGTCTGTCAGTGGTTCGCCACATTATTCTGTACAACTCTGCAACTGACATACCTGGAAGTCACAGTGCTATCTGAAATATTCTACACATATAACAGATATTTCTGCACAGTAGAATGCACTCTGTACCCACACCCATATCTCTAAACCTCTGACAGCAAGACATCTGGACAAGGTCATAAATAAAAGTGGGACAAAGGCCAAATGATAGGCATATGTTCTAAATATTGCCCTTACATACTGAGAAAGTTGGTAGAATAAGGAGTTTTGCATCAGCAGGAATTTTCTGAAGGTTATGAAGTCTGAAACACTAATCTCTATTATTATTTTGTAATGTCAGTCTTCAATTATATGCAACTAACTTGCCATAAAAACACAAGTTTATGTTGACTGGATTAAACTTCTAGACAAACACCTGGACAATCTACAAAAATGTACAGTTGAGAGATATAGTTTCATAGTTTCATAGTTTAGTACTAGGCTATCTGCCCTGGGGCATTTATAAGCCTAGCCATAGTGATGTGGCTTTCGCCACCCCATGTAATGGTACAAAAGTGTACAGAATAGATTTAGAATACTGTGCCTCTGTCTAGTAGTGACACAGTGAAGACCCCCTTACATAATAGAATTAGTTTACTGTGGTTCTGTCTAGTAGTGACACAGAGATGACCCCTGGGGTAAACCTACGATCTCCCATCCACTCGTCAAGATTTCTCTTGAAGAGAGTCAGTGAGGGGCTCTGCCTAACATGAACTGGGATTCTGTTCCAGAGTATGGGAAGCCTCTGATTTATGAATCTGTCCCTCCAGCATGTCCTATTCATATTTGTGCTGAGGTTTAAATCTTTAGCTCCCGTGGTTCTGATGGATTTGGATTTTTTGAGGTGGAGCATGTCCATCAATTCCTGATTGGACATGGCCTTGTACGTCAGGCACAGATCACCTCTGAGTAGGCGGTATGCTACTGAATAGAGCTGGAGTTTCTTTAGTCTGGCAGCATATGGCATATGTTGGAGACCCTCGATCCTCTTGGTGAGGTACTTTTGGGGTCTCTCTAGCTGTTGCAAGTGCTGGGTGAGGTACATACCATATGGGGCATTGTACTCAATCATGGGCCTGATAAGGGAGGAGTATAGGGGTACAATGACCTCCTTTGATCTGGATGTGAATCCCTTCATGATAAGGTGGGCAAGGTAGAAAGTCTTTCTAACCACTTTGGCAACATGGGTGTCAATTGAGAGGTCACTATCAACTTGGGTCCCCAGGTCTCTGATTACTTTTTCCGTACTCAGTGGGTTGCTGTCTATGTGATAATTTGTGGGTACTTTGTTTTTCCCAAAGGGGATGACTATACATTTTTTGGCATTTAGTTTAAGGCCATGACTCCGGCACCAGTTGTCCGTTTCAGTGAGGCCTTTCTGTAGGATGTATGTGTCAGCTGGTGTATCGACTATGGTGCCTAGTTTGCAGTCATCTGCGAACTTTGTCAGCCGGAACCCTCCCATGTTTGCTTTCACATCTGAGAAATAAATGCCGAACAAGAGGGGTCCCAGGACAGAGCCTGTGGGACACCACTTGTGACTGGCTTTGAGTCTGACATGGCTCCAGCGATTTTGACTTTATGGGTTCTATCCATTAGCCAGTTTGCAATCCATCTTGTGACATATGGATTTACATTTAAGCTGTTGAGCTTGTCTATGATGCCAGAGTGGGGTATTGTGTCGAAAGCTTTAGTCAAGTCCAGGTAGGCTGTATGGACTGCTTTGCCCTCGTCAATGGCTCTAGTGACTGTTTTGAAAAAGTCAACCAGGTTCAAAAGGCAGGATCTGCCCTTTACAAAGCCGAACTGGGTGGGATCAAGTGTCTGTAAGTCCCCAATGTCTCTGTTTATGAGTTCCATAATGATTCTTTCCATAGCTTTGCAGACCTGGCTGGTTAAGCTTATGGGGCAGTAGTTACCAGGGTCTGTAGAGGTGCCTCCTTTGTGGAGTGGGACTACTGTTGCTGTACGCCAGTGTTCAGGTACATATCCTGTAGTAAGGCTAAGGTTAAATAGCATTTTTATGTCCGGGTTTAGCTCCTCTTGGAGTTCACGTAGCATGCAATCCGGGATACCGTCAGGTCCCATTGATGCTGTGTTTTTAGCTTTGCTGAGGGCAGTTCTCACCTGGACATCTGAGATGACAGGGAGGTTACATTCAGCTGGGATAAGTATTTCTTCTTTTGGGGGTGAGGGAGGGGAGAAATTTGCACTGAACCTGTCTGCCAAAATGTTGGCAATATCTCTGGGTTCAGTGTATTTTTTGTCATTGGGAACTAACTCTGAACATATCTGAGGGTTTCCGCCCAGGTTTCTAACATAGCAGAAGAAGGCCTTGTGGTTATCTTTAGTGTCCATAGCGATTTTTCTCTCAAAGTTGGCCTTGGATGTTTTTATGAGAGAACGTAGCTTTCTACTAGTGCTGATCAGAGATGCCTTCTCTTTATGGGATTTTGTTCTGTCGTGCAGTAGCTTCCTTCTTTTGTTATACAATTTGTTTATGGCTGGGGTCCACCAGACAGGACGCCTGCCCTTGGTGGAGAGGGTCTTGGTTTTATTTGGGATTGCATGATCCATGCATTCTTGGAGATGTCCGTAGAAAGCATTTGTGAAGGATTCTGCATTGTGGGATGTGGTTTCCACTGGCCCAATGGGCTTAAAGGATATCATCTCAGTTTTAAGAAGAGTAAAGTCGGCTTTTGAGAAGTTTTTCACTGTAGTCTTTTGTGTTGGGGGTGGAGGTGGGATATGTATATCCAGGGTGATTAGTTTGTGGTCAGATCTCACTAGTGAGGGGTATACTTCTGGTGTGGAGCACTTTGTCCCCATGTTTGTGATGATCAGGTCTAGTATATTATCTCCCCTTGTGGGAGAGGTGTCTAGCTTTTCCACTGCATTTGAATTTATGAATTCCAGGAACCTTTGGGCTAGGGTGTTTGGGCTAGAATAATGCACCCAGTCTATGTTAGGGTAGTTGAAGTCTCCCAATATGATGGTGTCTGGTGAGACATTCATATCCTCCAATGTCTTCAGGAAGGCTGAATGGGGTTCCTGAGATTGGGAGGGTGGTCTGTAACATGCTACCAGTTGTATAGCAGTTTTGCCTACGGTTAGTTGCACCTGGATGGTCTCTGATGCTTCATGTGTTGCCACTAACCTGGAGGTGTGGGTGTCCTTGATGAATATGGACACTCCCCCTCCCTTTTTGGTTTGGCCCGAGTTTTGGGGCCAAAAAGCATGATACGAGGTATAGCCTGGTAGTGCTGGGGTGCTCTCAGGAGACTTGAACCAGGTTTCAGTTACTGCACAGACATCAGTGTTCTCCATACTGAGGAGTGCTTCGAGAGCCTGCATCTTGAGATTTAGACTTCTGGCGTTGAGCAGCATTACCCTTATTTTTTTTCCATTTTTGTTTTGTAAGGAGGTGGGGTTTGTCTTTTGAGCCTTGCCTAAGAAAGGCACTATGGGGGTGGCAAGAGCCTTAGCCAATATCCGGAAGCCCAGTGGTGACAGATGCAAGCCGTCCCTTGCGAAGCAGCGTTGCTTGTCCAGCATGTCATCCCAAGCAGACAGACATTGGATCCCCTTAGAATGACACCAGTATTTGAGTCAATTATTAAAGCTGATCATCTTGTCTTTGTATTGTGGCATCATTCTTGGTGAGGGCAAGATGCTGCTCAGGGTCAGGGTCATACCAGCCTGGGCTACATAATCAGAGTGCTCCTCTATGTCTCTTTTCATGTAGTCCAGGGAGGTACGTCTCAGGTCATTCACGCCGGCATGGACAATGACGGAGTCATATTTGTACTTGCTTTGGAGTGACCTGAGTGCGTGTGTTATGTGGCGGATCCTAGCTCCCGATAGGCAGCTCACCATTACCCTCTCCTTGTTAAGCCTGGTAAGCGGAATGTCAGTGTGTCTGACTATAGAGTCACCTATTACTAGTGTATCAGGCATGGTGTTTGGCCTTAAGGGCTGTGATTGTTTGACACACTGATTTATTGAAGTATGTGTTGCATGTGTTATGTTTTGAGGTGGTGGATTTTTGGGTGTCTGCTTTGGGAGCCTCTGTTGTTTTGGTAAGTTTTTTGTTAGAGCCTCCGAGTATGTCTTTGTGTTATTATGTGTTTCGTTTGCAGTTGTGGTAGGTTTATGTGGGACTGGGTTTAGTGTGTGTGTGGTTACCTTCTCCTCCTGTCTGGTCTTGCCAGTCCTGAGTTGAGAGAGTTCAGCTTCCAGTTTGGCTATATAGTTGCATCTCTCACATGTATTTGTGTTTGTTGGGAGGAGGAGAGGGCTGTCTGTGTACATGAGACAATTGTAGCATTGTCTCAAGATTCCCAGATTAGGCAGCTGAACCAGAGAGGATGCTAGTAATCTACCACTCGACATGCTAGAATATTATAAGGGAGTGCTGTGCCTTTAAGGGAAGTGGGTACTCACAGGGGTGGTAGGTGGATGTAGTTCTTACTTTAGTTAGCGAGTGCTTACTTAGAAGAGAGGTTTTGAGAACAAGTGCTAGGCTTATAATAAAGCGAGAAGACTGATTATTATAAGAGTAGAGCTTTCTTAAGGGAAAATTTGAAGAGCAGACTTGACGGAGCCAGAAAAAGTTTAATCTTGTTTAACCAGTGCTGCGCTATGCTCACAAACGCGCAAAGCCGTGCAAACATGGATTTTAAACAGGGAACTTCAAAAGAGCTAGAAATGGTCCAAAACAACCAATTACTACAAGCTCTTGTGCTGAGGTCACTCCTTCAGGGACAGATAGGCTGCTCAAGGCTCCCCACTCCCACTGGTGAGCAAAGAAACTTCCTTCTATCCAAGTAAGGCAATGGACAACACAGGAACTACACCAGAGCCCAGAATACAGCAAAGCCTGTATACTGGTCTAAACTAGCCGAGGAGAGGTGGGAAAACAAGGATATTTTTTTTGTTTGTTTTTGAGATAGAAAGCACACAGAAATGCAGGAAACAATAATAAATCAGTTACACAGGCTAGCACACTTTAGTGGGCAGCCTCAACAGTTAAATTTAACAAACAAACAAATGACTTTCGACCAATTTTTGACTAAATGAAACTTTAAGTGCAGATAATATATAATGCAACAAACAGTTAAAAAAACAGTTTAAGCTTGTTCAAAGTAGGCAAGAGAAGGTATTCCAGGTAAAAAACAGCAAAAAATACTTAAATCAGGAAAGTTGTCACTTTTCACAGTTCTCTGCTGCTAGGACCACTCTGCAGGACCACGAGGAGCTGTTTCTGAGTAGTATAGCCAGAAAAAAAGTGCTCAGAGGCGGATTTTAAACAGGGAACTTCAAAAGAGCTAGAAATGGTCCAAAACAACCAATTACTACAAGCTCTTGTGCTGAGGTCACTCCTTCAGGGACAGATAGGCTGCTCAAGGCTCCCCACTCCCACTGGTGAGCAAAGAAACTCCCTTCTATCCAAGTAAGGCAATGGACAACACAGGAACTACACCACAGCCCAGAATACAGCAAAGCCAGTATACTGGTCTAAACTAGTCGAGGAGAGGCGGGAAAACAAGGATATTTTTTTTTTTTTTTTTTGTTTTGAGATAGAAAGCACACAGAAATGCAGGAAACAGTAATAAATCAGTTACACAGGCTAGCACTCTTTAGTGGGCAGTCTCAACAGTTACATTTAACAAACAAACAACTTTCGACCAATTTTCGACTAAATGAAACTTTAAGTGCAGATAATATATAATGCAACAAACAGTTAAAAAAACAGTTTAAGCTTGCTCAAAGTAAGCAAGAGAAGGTATTCCAGGTAAAAAACAGCAAAAAATACTTAAATCAGGAAAGTAGTCGCTTTTCTCAGTTCTCTGCTGCTAGGACCACTCTGCAGGACCACGAGGAGCTGTTTCTGAGTAGTATAGCTATACCAGAATATGACTTTTCAGGTAAGAAGAATACCACACAAGGAGCAGATCCCCAGCCAGTATATCACCAAGTTGCTGGACTGTTCACACAGGTTCATCAGTCAACCAACTGTAGCCACACCTCTCAACTGGCCATTTTGGGCAAGAATGTATATAGCTGGGCTCATAATATTGGTCTCTGCATCATACATCTTGTATTCCTCTGGTAAAGCACTGCGATGATCTGAGGATGCTGCCACAAGGTAATGACACAATACACTCCAGTGTCAGACTTCAGATATGTCAGAAAATGTCTGTTAAAAAAACCCACTACCTCTAGGAAAGTCCTGTTTACTTTTGAGAGGTATGGCAGTAGCACACCAAACCCTGGACTTGAGTACAACTATCTCTGGAATGGAATCCCACTCTCACTATAGAAGGTTATACTGGGCATGCTCCTACACTTAGAGAACACACGCCATGTTGGAACCCACATGTTGGAACCCACATTAGACTATATAACTGTATTGTGCATATATGTCTTTGCATACAGAAAGCTATGTGCACTTTAACTGTCCCTACACACACCCATCAGACAGGATTACCCTCAGCTAGCAGTAGGTAGCCCATATGTGATATATCTGCATCTGTTGTGTGTGATACACAGACATATATATGGACAACATATAACAATATGTCAAGCATACACACACACATAGACATGTGGAAGAGAAAGGCAATGATAAAGAGACAGAGACACAGGGGAACACACAGAGAATGAGTCATACACATGGATACTCTGAATGGCATAGAGTGATGCCCTGCTGCAGACAGTGACATACCGGTCATAACCAGTCGCACATGCCAGCATGAAGGGGAGCTCCATTGTGTAATAGTACTGAGGTGGTGGTTATAATATCACATCACCTGCCTGTCTGTGTGTGTGTGTGTGTGTGTGTGTGTGTGTGTGTGTGTGTGTGTGTGTATGTCTGTAGGTTTAAGTATTAAGAGGTCATTCCCATACTTCTCATTGCCCTACTACACAAGATCAGCTGCTGTCATTCACATTAGAAGTAGCATTGGACACCTGTCAGCCCTATAAGCTCTGTATACACGTAATGACTGCGTAACACTATAGTACAAATAGCTAGATAGATAGGGGTGCTATTCTCAGTCCTGGCAAGTGTGTGTGTGTGTGTGTGTGTGTGTGTGTGTGTGTGTGTGTGTGTGTGTGTGTGTGTGTGTGTGTGTGTGTGTGTGTGTGCGCGTGTTTGTAGGTGAAACAGTTTTAGGTCATTCCCACCCAGTACACTTCCCAGTGCCCTACTTTAGCCATCCTGCTGATGTCATTTCCCTTAGAAGTACCTTTGCACACCTCTAGCCCTATAAGCTCTGTGGTGTGTGCAATTACCATATAATAGTATAGTACACATAACTAGATATGCAGGGGTTACATTACCAGTTCTGGCAAATGTGTGTGTGTGTGTATAATTGTGTGTGTAAGTTTATAGGTTGAAGTATTTTGAGGACTTTCCCACCCACAACACTTTCCAGTGCCCTACTTTAGCAGTCCTGCTGATGTCATTCCCCTTAGAAGTACCTTTGCACAGCCCTAGCCCTATTAGCTCTGTGGTGCATGCAATAACTATGCAACAGTATCGTACAAATAACTAGATAGGCAGGGGTTCTATTTCCAGTTCTGGCAAATGTGTGTGTGTGTGTGTGTGTGTGTGTGTGTGTGTGTGTGTGTGTGTGTGTGTGTGTGTGTGTGTTTGTAGGTGAAACAGTTTTAGGCCATTCCCACCCAGTACACTTCCCAGTGCCCTATTTTAGCAGTCCTGCTGATGTCATTCACCTTAGAAGTACCTTTGCACACTTGTCAGCTCTATAAGCTCTGTAGCACATGTGACAACTGTGTAACAATATAGTACAAATAACTAGATAGGCAGGGGTTCTATTCTCAGTTCTGGAAAATGTGTGTGTGTGTGTGTGTGTGTGTGTGTGTGTGTGTGTGTGTGTGTGTGTGTGTGTGTGTGTGTGTGTGTGTGTGTGTGTGTTTGTAAGATGAAGTATTTTGAGGACTTTTCCACCCAGTACACATCCCAGTGCCCCACTTTAGCAGTGCCACTGATGTCATTCACCTTAGAAGTACCTTTGCACACTTGTCAGTCCTATAAGCTCTATAGCATGTATGACAACTGCATAACAATTTAGTACAACTAACTAGATAGACAGGGGTTCTATTCTCAGTTCTGGCAAATGTGTGTGTGTGCGTGTGTATGTTTGTAGGATGAAGTATTTTGAGGACTTTTTTCCCCACCCAGTACACATCCCAGTGCCCCACTTTATCAGTCCTGCTGACGTCATTCACCTTAGAAGTACCTTTGGTCACTTGTCAGCCCTATAAGCTCTGTAGTGCATACAATAGCTGTGTAACACTATAGTACAAATAACTAGATATGAAGGGGTTCTAATCCCAGTCCTGGCAAATGGAAGTGTGTGTGTGTGTGTGTGTGTGTGTGTGTGTGTGTGTGTGTGTGTGTGTGTGTGTGTGTGTGTGTGTGTGTGTGTGTGTGTGTGTGTGAACATCACATCATCCCTGTGTATATGGGTGAGAATCATATCCTCTGGGGGTGTGGGTTATACCATTCTGAGGCATGTACCACCCACTACACATCCCATTGCCCTACTTTACAAGGCCTGCTGATGTCATTCACCTTAGATGTATCTGTATACACTTATAAGCCCTCTAAGCTCTGTGGCATGTACAATAACAGTGTAATACTATAGTGGAAATAATTAGATAGGTAGAGGTTCTAATCTCAATACTGACAATTCTAGTAGTGCATGTGAAGCATATCCCCTGTGGCTGTTGTGTGTAGGTAATACCATTTTAAGACCTGTTAACCCTCTACCCAGGACATTACTTTAAAGAGCTTGTTAATGGCATCTGCCTCACATGCACCATGTAACAGTATACAGCCCATACCAGTCATCTGTATAGATGTACATGGAATATCCACATGTTAGCAACCTATATATGGTCTGTGTCCCCTAACAATGAGCATTCCTGTGATATCATTGCTAAATATGTCACAGTTACTGTAGTGGTACACGTGCCAGCATCAGACATTGTACCTGACTGACACATCATGCTGATACAAATTTGTCAGTCTATCACTTGTGCAGGTTTGTAAGAGCAGTAGACAAGACCAGTTGCTATGTCTTGTGGGTTATCCCACCATCCATGAAGACAGTCGCATGATTAAATGTTTGTAAGAGGTTGTGTGTTATGTCCCAGGCATATAATCTATGTGGAGCATGTCATGTGTATGCAGCACTATACTACATACAAGTGGATACGTATGGTTACTAATATGTCTATTGGCAACTGTGTATGTGTTTCTGTATGCACAGTTCCTGTGGCTGTCTTTAGTGTGTGTGTATGTGATGGCTATACCATTTTGTGTGCATCTTCCACCCTGTGAACTTCCCCATTGCCAACTTAGTGTCAGCCCATACAGATGTCATCCACTGTACAAGCACAGTTACACAGTTTCTAACAGCAAGCCACTGTGGTGCATGCAATGGTTGTATCACTGTGTATTGTACATTAATAGATGTGTAGGTCATCTACTCTGAGAAGCATCACCTCCATGTGCATATGTGTTTCAATGCATGTCACCATGCAGCAGTGTGTGTGTGTGTGTGTGTGTGTGTGTGTGTGTGTGTGTGTGTGTGTGTGTGTGTGTGTGTGTGTCACATAGCTCTAACATGTTAAGGGCCTCTCAACCCGCCATTGGCAATCCTGACAGCCCCTGCAACTGTTATCCACTTCAATAGTAGTGTCAAACACTGCCACACTACAGTACAGTTGTCCTATTTGTATGTATCTAGTGCTATCATTTGTAAGACTGAGCAGGTAGGGGGTGTTCTCAGCCCTTTGTTAGCTGCCCGATGTACAGGACTATGACTCTGTGTGCACTACCAGCATGAGAGGCCAGACATGCATATGAGATAGCAGCCACACACATGCTGATGATTGTCAGGTTAGACTAACACATGCTGACCTGTGTCAGGAATACATAGCCCAAACCTGTCTTACACAGTACCAGGCATACCCTCATCAACTGCATGATGGCTGAGTGGATGGGTGAGAAATGGCAGGAGCAACAGGTGCTGACAGCTGAATATGTTGCAATCAAATTAATGGCTAAGCTTGTGAGGGACCTAGTGCCAGTACTCAAGTAACCTCCTTTGTATTTGTGAGACTGAGGTCCTACAGAACACCCAGGTGAAATGTATGAAGGCTAGGTGGCTGTGTCATGGGTATGTATGCAAGGTCACACTGTCTGCCACAATTGCCCCTCACACACTGTTGCATGTAAACACACCTGGTAAACATGTACATATACAGCTGTACCTTGGCTATGAAAAGGTCACTGTATTTCCATTTTGCCTTACTCATCATTGCTACTGTCAGCAGGCCCACAGCCTGTAGACAGACATACACCTGAAACACAACCAGAATACTGTACATGACACTACAGTCAGTCAGCAGTACTAACAGCAATAGTGCATCATGGCTAACAAAGGTACATACACCTCGATGTGTACCCATAACTATTCCCAGTTGCTACATTGTACTAAACTCACCCTGTGCATCAGACCCATATGAGCATGTCCGTGCATTGATGATACGGATAACAGGATTGTGGCACAAGTATCATCACATGCACAGGGTGTGGTTTTGGATTGCCAGAGGCCTAGACTGGGCCATATAGCTGACATTTTGTGTGTGTGTGTGTGTGTGTGTGTGTGTGTGTGTGTGTGTGTGTGTGTGTGTGTGTGTGTGTGTGTGTGTGTGTGTGTGTGTGTGTGTGTGTGCGTGTGTGTGTGTGTGTGTCTGGAGGGGTGGTGTTCAACTGGGCTGTGCAGAAGAGCTGTGCATATCTGGCGGTGACCGGCCTGTGATAGGGATGTGTGAGTGCTTGTCTGCACATCATCAAGCCATGTGGATGCTCGACACAGAGCTAAGTTGGACAGCCATGGACCATACATGGCAGGATGTATAGCTCACCATCTCTTGTTAGGGACACGGGAACTGGTTCTGCCAAGAGTATCACGGGCACCACCAGGCCCAAGGACAGGTGCAGTACTACTCCCTGATGGTGACTGCTGTCTGCTGGATCTGCATCCCTGATGGGACTGGCCAGGACAACATACCTATGGCCTGCTTCTGTGTGATGTGGACAACACCCTCCCTTCGGTAGTGCTGTTGGTAGTGCCACTACAGGACTGTGAATGTGCATGGCCATGTGGGCTCTCAGCTGATCATGTTGCTGACATATGTCCACCTGGCTGATGTTCTACTCCCACCACATGCTCAAGCACAGACATTGGACTGTCGAGCAGTGACAATGTCTCACCCCACTGTCTATCCATGAGATCGGCAAGATTACATATGGCATCACAAATGCCATGGAGGTCATCACACATAGCAGAAAGTCCTGCATTCATAACCCTGAGAATCTGTCTGGTGTTGCGGTCAGTATGTGCCTGTGCCTCCATGACAGATCCTAACATGCATCTGGTGACACCTGCTGTGGCACTTGTGACATGGGCTTGATGGGCAGCAGTCCTCTGTCGAGCACCCCCTGTCCATCTGTCTGTGTGTGACCTTGCCTGCTTTCTGGCTATGGCTGGTATCTACACTCACACCCACCATAGTCAACACACTAGCCTGTTCCATGCTACCACCCTCCACCTGCCCATTATTTGTGGCTGCTGGGGACTGGGTATGTGTGGGCATACTGACTGTGTGCAGGGATATGGTGGGTGAAAGTAGGATACCAAACAAAGGCACATATTCAGGCCCTAACAACCCCACCTGTGCCTCACTATGATCGCCATCATCATGGGAGTCTGCTAAGACATTGACATCAGGTGTGAGGGAGAGATGGAGGTTCTCCATAGTGAACTGCTTGTTTGGTTTTGGTATTTTTCATTCGCTTTCATCCCCTGGTTGGTTACTTGTTCATTTTGGGATGGCGGAGTTCTCAGGGGCCGAGACCGAGACCAAGATGGATGTTCGAGGCAGGGAGAAGGGTGAGCTTCGGAAGGTGATTGGCCAGTTATCGCAACTGGTTGAATTGCTCACCCCAGCTTGTCAATCCATTGTAGTAATGGCTTCTGGTCGGACCGTGTTTACAGGAACCAAATGTGGTGAAATTCGTTCTAACATGGAAACTAAGGATTATCATTCAAATTTGAATCAGGGTTTGTCAGATCTTGTTAACCCTGATACACAACACTACGATGGGTTTCCTCGTTTGTTGAGGTCCAATACTGTCGGTCCAGACGGTAATGAAAACCTGCGTCTTTTGAACAATAGGACTGGGGGTTTCCCTTCACAACAAGGTGACTTTTCTGACAATAATTATTTGTTTGACTATAATGGCTTTGTTGGACAGAATTATTCCTTGCACACTAACAATTTAGGGATCGGTAACTCAGGAACTGACACCCGAATGTATAGGGAAAGCTTGGATGCCCTGCACTATTATATGGACAAATTTAAACGTTTGGGATGTGCCAACACTTTTCTTAAGGAATGTTTAACTAGGAACATAGTCCCTAAAGGTTTGAGGATTTGTAAATACCCCAACTGCGTTGAAAATGGGTCTACATTTCATTCTGAACTCATCAAAATTTTTGACAAATGTGGTTTAGACTTAGTTAGGGCCTTGATTGTGGAAAATGAAAGAATTAGGGAAACCTTGCTGGAGAAAATGGAATCTATTAACTCTGGCATTATTCAAGATCTTTTGTTTAGTGTTGAGTCAGAAAAAGCCTTATATTTTAATATTTTTAAACAGGTTGATTCTGATTGTAAAAACAACATGAGGAGGAAGGAGGGTAAATTGGAAAGGGATATAAAGGAATATCATGATGTTACTGCTTACCCTAAGCCCAGGCCTTTTAATTTGTACACTCAGGAACATTATGCAGTAACGAATCATAGGCCTATGAATAACAGACATTCTGTGGGTGAGGAGAATCAAGAAGTTTTTTCAGAATTTAACCATCAGGACCCTTTGGATTTTCCACCCCTCCCTCAGAGGTCCGACAGAATTCGGAACAAAAAACCTGTATATTACAGCCATTACAATTACAGGGGGAACCCCAGTCATTAGTTAATATGGATTCTAGTGTTGAAATTAAGCACTATGGTAATACTTTTGAATATAATAATTATAAGATTTTTAACTATAGTGCTGAAGTTATTAATTTGGATAATTTTAAACTTTTCTCAAAAGGTTTTAAATACATACCTATTAGGAAAGGTAATATTCCCAAAGCAATAATTGACAGGAAGTTATTTTTAAGGAAAAAGAATTTGGCACTGGTATTTGCAGATTCCAATTCTGTAGGTGGACAGTCTATTTTTAAAAGAAAAAGTACTTTTAACCCACCCCTTCATCCACAGCTTAAGAATTTGGAAATTATAATGGAAAGGGAAATCAGAAATACTATTAATACACACAGAATACATTCAAACCTTTCAAATGATGAAAAATTGTTGTTGAACCAACTTACCAACAACAAGTCTTTAAGAATTATGCAACCAGATAAAGGAGGGGGTACAGTACTTATGGATTACATTTCATATGAATCTAAAATGAAATAAATGTTATCCGATGATTCCAAATATTCTAAGGCCTCTATTAATGAAGTAAATATAGCTTATTCCAAAATTGTTATGTTTTTAAACGATCTGTTATTGGAAGACTCTATTGATTTGGATATTTTTAACTTTTTGTATACTAAGAATCCAAGGACACCGTCAGTTTTTGAATTCCGAAGGTCCATAAGGACCCTTCGGATCCACCTTTAAGACTTATAGTTTCTTCTGAGGGGTCCATGACTACCCCCTTAGCTAAATATTTAGATATTAAATTAAAATCCCTCTCAAATGATGGAATTACTGTTTTGAAGGACTCTTGGGATTTTCTTAGACAGGTGAAACCTGAACTTTTTAATCCCAACATATTGTTTGTTACCTTAGACATAGTAGACCTTTTTGGTTCTATTCCTCACGCAACAGGTCTCTTATGGCTTGAGGAAAGTATGAGGGAGAATGGTAATTTTGATTTTAATGATTTTACCACCTGTCTATTACTTATGGAAACAGTCCTTAAAAACAATTTTATGTATTTTGAGGGAGAATTTTTTAAACAGGAAAGAGGGGTAGCTATGGGGGCAAAATGTGCCCCTACTTATGCAAACATTGTTTTGTCCTGGTGGGAGAAACTATTCATTATTAATTGTGCGTTTTCCAACTGTTGGTGTTTATACAAACTCTTTCTTGATGACATTGTTATTTTTTGGCATGATTCTCAAGAAAGGTTTTTTGATTTTCTCACATACCTGAAAGGAACCACTGAATTTTTAGATTTTACGTATACTTTTAATAGTCATGAATTAGTTTATTTAGACATTTCCCTGACTAAATTGGAACATTCTTTTTCTTCTAAAGTTTTTAGGAAAGAAACTTTTTCAAACTCATACCTTCATTACAGTAGTGGTCATCCATTTTTTCAAAAAAAAGAATTTGGTTAAGGGACAGTTAGTGAGAATTAGTCGGATGACTTCAGGTGAAGATGACTTTTTTAAAGAGGTAGAGGTTGTTACTCAGATGTTTAGGGATAGATGTTATCCGGACAATCTTATTCATGATATTACCATAGAAGTTGTTGAGGGTAGGAAAGGGAGATTTGCACCGATTTTAGGTTGTGATGAAACACCGAATCCCCATACTAATGATGCTGCTTCTATTTCTACTTATGATGGAGCTTATATAATGGATTATACAGGTGATTCAGTCAATATTAAACAAACAGTTACCAGGGAATGGGATAATTTTCTCCAGATTGCAGAACTTAAACAAATTCAAAGTTCACCATTGAGGTTTATCTATAAGAGGGACACGAATTTTAAGAGATTATTCGAGTTTGGTGGTGGTCCTAGACTAGAATGTTCATTTAGAAAAAAGGGGACCTTTAAATGTGGTTTATGTTCTCAATGTCCACATGTTATAAATTGTTCTAGTATTTTTATACCCAGTAGGAACAGGTATATTAAAAGCCACACATTTTCTAATTGTAATACCAACGGGGTGGTTTATTTAGCCCTGTGTTCCTCCTGTGGATCTTTTTATGTGGGAAAAACTGAAAGGAAGCTAAAAATGAGGTATATGAACATTATTATGAAATAAAAAAGGAGAATATGAACAATGCACTTTTTAGACATATTCTCAATTGTCCTTCAGCTTCCTTCAGTTTTTTCGTTATTGAAGTGGTTCCAAAAGAAATTAGGGGAGGTATGTGGGAAACCAAATTAGAATATAGAGAGCTATATTGGCAGATTATATTAGAAGCCACAAAAACACCTGGCCTTAATGATATGATCTCTATTATGCCAGTTTTAAAGTTGAGGAATGCAAAATTGTAATCCGCCACTGGAGGGCACTATAGGTATATGTATTTTGAGAGAAAGTTTTTATTCATGTTCATGTTACATTCATATATACATAAATTATACATGTATAAAATTTTATATTCAAAAGTCTACTATTATTGTCATTGGTTTTAGTTATATTTGTATACATACTTATTTTATACTGTTTTTTTACATTATTATGGTATTTGTAAATTGTGTTTTATTTTTATTATTGAAAGACTGAGGTTTTTTAAAGTTTTATAATTATTCTTAATTGAAACGTATTATATAATTGTTTCAATGAAATCATTGGTTGATTTTTGGTTTGATGGATCTATTTAAGTGAAATATATAGTTCATTTGCTGTTTTGCCTTTGAGGAAGATTTTCGAAAACGTATTTGTTGTGAAAAACGTTTGGTTATTTGGACAATAAAATAATATCTTCTTGGTACTTGGTCTGTACCCTCATTTGGTTCTCCATAACAAACTGCTTGTTTGGTGAGTGAGAGAGCCACCAACTCCCATGTTCACCTGTGAGGGGAAGACAACATATGTAAATGAATACCCTGCAGTATGTTTGCTGATATACTACACATACACACACACACACACACACACACACACACACACACACACACACACACACACACACACACACACAGGAATTCCTTGATTTTGTGGAACATGTAGAAGCCACTACTTCCTTCTTTAAATTTACTATTGAACATTCCACAACTAAAATAAATTTTCTTGATATCACTATTACTAAAGATGACAATGGTCATCTAAGTCATACCATCTACAGGAAACCCTGTTGGAAGAACACATTATTAGAATATAGTAGCATGCACCCCAGACACATATTTCACAATATTATAAAGGGTCAGTATACTAGGGTTAATAAACTATGCAAGGACCATGGAGACAGAATGGAACAAATATTGAAATTAGAAGACATGTTTATAGAGAGAAATTATAGAAAGTAATTGATTCAACTGGTTAAACAGCCCTCTGGCTCATTTCAAACTTCCTCTATACAGAAAAAGAGCCTAAATCAGGCTCAAGGAGGATATAGTTTGAAAAAAAGTATTATACCTTTTCAAACTAGATATACCAGTGACAATAGATCTATTGTTGAGATTATACAAAAAAACTGGCATATTCTCCTTACAAATGATGATATAAAGAGTTTGATAGGAACAAAACCAAGGTTTATTTATACTAACAGCAAGAACCTTAAAAGACTACTATGTATTGAAAAGTATAATGACAAGTCTAGTAAGGTACATGACATAAAACAACTTGATGAAACAGAAGGATGGACTAGATATAATAAATTAG
This sequence comes from Protopterus annectens, assembly GCF_019279795.1. Taxonomy (NCBI): domain Eukaryota; kingdom Metazoa; phylum Chordata; order Ceratodontiformes; family Protopteridae; genus Protopterus; species Protopterus annectens. The sequence continues at coordinate 578,710,876 of NC_056731.1, forward strand.
GGACTCATCCATGTAATACATGTAATATGTGTAGCTATATCTCCAACGATATAAATTTTACACATCCCAAGCTGGATATTAATTTTAAACCTAATTTTAAATCAACTTGCACTAGTTCAAATTTGATATATCTAGCAAATTGCCAGGATTGTGATGCGTTCTACATAGGAATGACAACAAGACCTTTGAAAGAACGCATATATAACCATATATACGACATTAGGAAAAAAGATCAGAAAAATGCCCTTGCCAAACACATATCAAATAATCCTGATCATAGTTTCAGATTTAGAACACTACAACTTGTACATCCAAATAATAGGAAAGGTGACACATTTAATGAATTAGAAAGCATAGAACTACAATGGATCCTTAGGTTTAAAGCACACTATAGCCCAGGTCTGAATCAGTATATTAGTGTCAGATCGGTACTTAAAAAGAGAAGTTTTAAAATAAAATAATAAATCTTAGTGATTGATCTATGTTTTATTGCCACATTTACTTCCATACTTTGTATTATTCTTGAGGCTTAACTACTACTTTTACATATAAATAATATAAATAATATAATACAATAATTATGATTCCCATATCTAGACACATAAATAAACATCAGATACATATACTTTTAATATTCATTCTTAATACATTTTTGTTAAGATATATGAACTTATTAAACCCATTTTATGTTATAATAAATGCCACTAACTATGAAATTAATATTCTATGTTTATATTACATAGATTTATTTTGATTTATTATTTATTTATACTATTTATTCTAATATTATTGCCTATGTAGATCTTTTTTAGACCATAACTATACATAAATATCATAAATATCATAAAAATTATAATAAAAATTATAATACATATATATTGCCTCTATTTTTAATATAGTTTTTATTTGTACATTTCATATAGGTACATTTTTTAGAGATTCTATGATATATATATTTTTATATTTTTATACTTTAATACTTTTTAAAAGGAATAAACATACCTATTTATATATTTTAGCCTCCAGTTTAGTTAAACATGTAAAACTTTATTTGTTTTGTCAAAATAGATAAAAGTGCTAAGCCAATTTTGACAGTCTCATTTATTCTAGCTTCAGATATAGGGGTACATCCAGGTTTATATAGATATAGTTTAAAAGTACCTTTTACACATCGACATTTCCAACCTTTTATGTATAAGGGCAATTCTAGATACATATATAATGTCTCTGTACTTTTTTATGTTTCTTATATCATTTTATTTCACAGAATTTATCTAAGTGCTGAGGCTTTTATGCGATGTGGATAGGAAGATTTTTATGCTTGTTCTTAATTTGTTTTGTTTGTCTATAGATTGAGATAGCTTTTACAACTCTTCAGAAACTGCACTGACACTTTAATAGATATAACAGCTTTTTGCAATTAATTCTGTAATTACCACATTAAGTGGACAATTGATGCAATCTATTATCTATCTGTGTTATATAAGGAACTAGTTCTGACACAATTAAATAGATCTGAAGAAGCGTACAGTCCATACGTGAAAGCGCTCATCTCTTTTTGTACCTAAATAAAGAAGTTTTTGCTGCATTATCGTGGTGGTCTTCATACTGGTGCTCTTCTACGATATCTACCTGTTTTAGTGGTGAGGACCTTTGGAGGCTAGCTGGGATTGTGTTATATACTTGTTGCTGCTTCTACTTTATCCTTGGCTGCCTGCACACGATGGATGCTATTGCAATTGAACTGGACTATGCACCAAATAAACAATGTGGGGTAAGAAAATGGAACAACTTGCTAGAATTGAAAGATAATCCCTTACTAAATATTAATATGGAGTTCACTTCAACTGTGTTAAATACAGAGAAAGGCAATAATGATAAGCTAAAAGACTTCAATGTCACCATAAGAGACCTAGAAAACATATTATACAAACTATATAGACTCACTTGGCAGAGACGCTACTTAGAAGCGTGTTTACACTTTAAAGTAATCCCAAGGGGAATGAGAGTTCTCTGTATGCCTTCATACGGAGAAACCCACCCCGAGCTATTAAGAAAATGGCAACAGTTAAACTTGGATCTGGGGTTCAACTACATAAGGCTTCTAATTGAATATTTTTCACCGATCGAGAAAGACCTTAACACACAGGCTGAAACTCTGACAAAAGACATTATGGCTAACTTTAAGGAGGAGCAATTTCAACAGAGACTAGATAATATGTACAATCAGCTTTTTATTTATGGCGACAAACTACAACAGATAAAAACACGCAAACTCTACAGAGACCACACAGATTTTGCCAATAATCATGTTTTTGCCTGGCCGAGATACCGAGAAGTTACTACAACTGAAAATGTGTTTAGTGTGAACTCTGGTCAAACCGAAGAACATTTTCTTAACCAGAGTAATGTTCCGTCTTCAATGAATACCAACTTCACCTTAAGGAATCCGGCCATTACAACTGAAGCCCCTACGTCATCTGCATCACTGAACATATCGAACCACGAGGTGAGAGACACTCCCCCTCCCAACCAACAAGCATTTGCTCAACAGAATGCGAGTATACAAGGCGCCAAACCCAAAATTAAACAAGGTAACCTAGAGGGTTTTTTACCCCTACCACTGAAGTTTCGGAAGAACTTCCAGAGCAGATCGAGGAGCAGAGGCCGTACCAAAAGAAAGTACTCTGGGGAAGAAGTGACATTCGGCAACAGAAACCGGAGAAGGGAACAGAGAATTTAGTTTTTAACCTTTCACAACGGACTTTAACTGAGACTGACTATGTATTACTAAATAGAGGCTTATCCTTCATACCAGCCCAGGTTAGTAATATTAGTGAAGTGTTAACTGACCTGCGGCTATTTGTTCGTAAAGTTAATCTGAAATGCATTTTTGAAAAAAACAGAGCCAATTCTATTAACTATAACATGGAGGCTAATAATTTTAAAAGGAAGAGTACTTTTACTCCTTCCCAGACACCAGTTACTGAGTGCTTCACAAAAGCCTGTGAAACAGATTTTTATAGACATTTTAATAATAAAACAAAAAATTTATATACTAACATATCACATTCTGAATGGGAATCTTTATATGCCCTTCAACATGATAAGAATATAGTAATTAAACCTGCCGATAAAGGGGGCGACATAGTGATATTAGATAATACATTATATAATAACCTAATGCATACTATGCTTAGAGACACCGACACCTATAAGGAGATAAATACTAATGACCTGACAAAAGTTATTTTTTCAGTACACCATGAACTATATGACTTCCTGATGTGCAGACAGATAGACCAGGAATTATATCAGTATTTTTTAATAGAGCAACCCAAGATTCCATACATAAAAGGGCTGCCTAAAATACACAAAGGCATAATACCACCACCTTTACATCCGATTGTGGTTGGAGATGGTTGGGTTACTGAAACTATGTCAGTATATATAGAAAAGAAATTAAGACCTATTATTGATGATATAGCTTCCATCTTAAAAGATACATATCAGTTGCTAGATGTACTAGGAGATTTTAAAGAGGGTATCCCTACTAACAGTCTTCTAATAACTATGGACATGAAGAATTTATTTACCTCTATTCCGAATAGCTATGGTTCTGAAGCTATTAGACACATTATTCACAATATAGGTAAATTTAATAATAATGAACAGATTCTTTTGAATGCCATTCTAGATCTTATATTAAATAATAATGTCTTCATGTATGACAATACCTTGTTTCTGCAACAATGGGGAGTGGCCATGGGCACTCCTGTGCAATCTTATCACGAATCTTGTGGTCTATTACTGGGAGTGCATGCACTTATTCAATAATGTTAACTTTGAAAAGATGTTACTATATAAACGGTTTGTGGATGATATCATAATCTTTTGGAATGGTACGCTAGAAGAATTCCTTGACTTTGTGGAACATCTAGAAGCCACTACTTCCTTTTTTAAATTTACTATTGAACATTCCACAACTAAAATAAATTTTCTTGATATCACTATTACTAAAGATGACAATGGTCATCTAAGTCATACCATCTACAGGAAACCCTGTTGGAAGAACACATTATTAGAATATAGTAGCATGCACCCCAGACACATATTTCGCAATATTATAAAGGGTCAGTATACTAGGGTTAATAAACTATGCAAGGACCATGGAGACAGAATGGAACAAATATTGAAATTAGAAGACATGTTTATAGAGAGAAATTATAGAAAGGAATTGATTCAACTGGTTAAACAGCCCTCTGGCTCATTTCAAACTTCCTCTATACAGAAAAAGAGCCTAAATCAGGCTCAAGGAGGATATAGTTTGAAAAAAAGTATTATACCTTTTCAAACTAGATATACCAGTGACAATAGATCTATTGTTGAGATTATACAAAAAAACTGGCATATTCTAATTACAAATGATGATATAAAGAGTTTGATAGGAACAAAACCAAGGTTTATTTATACTAACAGCAAGAACCTTAAAAGACTACTATGTACTGAAAAGTATAATGACAAGTCTAGTAAGGTACATGACATAAAACAACTTGATGAAACAGAAGGATGGACTAGATATAATAAATTAGGGACTCATCCATGTAATACATGTAATATGTGTAGCTATATCTCCAACGATATAAATTTTACACATCCCAAGCTGGATATTAATTTTAAACCTAATTTTAAATCAACTTGCACTAGTTCAAATTTGATATATCTAGAAAATTGCCAGGATTGTGATGCGTTCTACATAGGAATAACAACAAGACCTTTGAAAGAACGCATATATAACCATATATACGACATTAGGAAAAAAGATCAGAAAAATGCCCTTGCCAAACACATATCAAATAATCCTGATCATAGTTTCAGATTTAGAACACTACAACTTGTACATCCAAATAATAGGAAAGGTGACACATTTAATGAATTAGAAAGCATAGAACTACAATGGATCCTTAGGTTTAAAGCACACTATAGCCCAGGTCTGAATCAGTATATTAGTGTCAGATCGGTTCTTAAAAAGAGAAGTTTTAAAATAAAATAATAAATCTTAGTGATTGATCTATGTTTTATTGCCACATTTACTTCCATACTTTGTATTATTCTTGAGGCTTAACTACTACTTTTACATATAAATAATATAAATAATATAATACATTAATTATGATTCCCATATCTGGACACATAAATAAACATCAGATACATATACTTTTAATATTCATTCTTAATACATTTTTGTTAAGATATATGAACTTATTAAACCCATGTTATGTTATAATAAATGCCACTAACTATGAAATTAATATTCTATGTTTATATTACATAGATTTATTTTGATTTATTATTTATTTATACTATTTATTCTAATATTATTGCCTATGTAGATCTTTTTTAGACCATAACTATACATAAATATCATAAATATCATAAAAATTATAATAAAAATTATAATACATATATATTGCCTCTATTTTTAATATAGTTTTTATTTGTACATTTCATATAGGTACATTTTTTAGAGATTCTATGATATATATATTTTTATATTTTTATACTTTAATACTTTTTAAAAGGAATAAACATACCTATTTATATATTTTAGCCTCCAGTTTAGTTAAACATGTAAAACTTTGTTTGTTTTGTCAAAATAGATAAAAGTGCTAAGCCAATTTTGACAGTCTCATTTATTCTAGCTTCAGATATAGGGGTACATCCAGGTTTATATAGATATAGTTTAAAAAGTACCTTTTACACATCGACATTTCCAACCTTTTATGTATAAGGGCAATTCTAGATACATATATAATGTCTCTGTACTTTTTTATGTTTCTTATATCATTTTATTTCACAGAATTTATCTAAGTGCTGAGGCTTTTATGCGATGTGGATAGGAAGATTTTTATGCTTGTTCTTAATTTGTTTTGTTTGTCTATAGATTGAGATAGCTTTTACAACTCTTCAGAAACTGCACTGACACTTTAATAGATATAACAGCTTTTTGCAATTAATTCTGTAATTACCACATTAAGTGGACAATTGATGCAATCTATTATCTATCTGTGCTATATAAGGAACTAGTTCTGACACAATTAAATAGATCTGAAGAAGCGTACAGTCCGTACGTGAAAGCGCTCATCTCTTTTTGTACCTAAATAAAGAAGTTTTTGCTGCATTATCGTGGTGGTCTTCATACTGGTGCTCTTCTACGATATCTACCTGTTTTAGTGGTGAGGACCTTTGGAGGCTAGCTGGGATTGTGTTATATACCTGGCCTTAATGATATGATCTCTATTATGCCAGTTTTAAAGTTGAGGAATGCAAAATTGTAATCCGCCACTGGAGGGCACTATAGGTATATGTATTTTGAGAGAAAGTTTTTATTCATGTTCATGTTACATTCATATATACATAAATTATACATGTATAAAATTTTATATTCAAAAGTCTACTATTATTGTCATTGGTTTTAGTTATATTTGTATACATACTTATTTTATACTGTTTTTTTACATTATTATGGTATTTGTAAATTGTGTTTTATTTTTATTATTGAAAGACTGAGGTTTTAAAGTTTTATAATTATTCTTAATTGAAACGTATTATATAATTGTTTCAATGAAATCATTGGTTGATTTTTGGTTTGATGGATCTATTTAAGTGAAATATATAGTTCATTTGCTGTTTTGCCTTTGAGGAAGATTTTAAACGTATTTGTTGTGAAAAACGTTTGGTTATTTGGACAATAAAATAATATCTTCTTGGTACTTGGTCTGTACCCTCATTTGGTTCTCCATAACAAACTGCTTGTTTGGTGAGTGAGAGAGCCACCAACTCCCATGTTCACCTGTGAGGGGAAGACAACATATGTAAATGAATACCCTGCAGTATGTTTGCTGATATACTACACATACACACACAGACACACACACACACACACACACACACACACACACACACACACACACATATGCACACACAAATTCCTGGTACAGTCTGGCACAGCTTCAACACCTATGGCCCCTTCAGGGCAGACCTTATAGTAGTTCTGCTTGCCACATTCCATCTCTTATATAGCTACTATAAGGCCCTCAACAAAGGGTGGCAAATTCTACTGTGTGGTCGGCCTATTAGCAGAATGGTAATTGTGACCAAGACCAAAGCTATTAGAGTGAGCTATACAGTGTCACCAAGTGCATATGCACATACTGTAAGAGCTGACTTACTGCTATACAGACCACACACCATGACAAGGTGCAACGATATGTGATAACTGATGAAGGAACAAGAGTATACACTATCACTGCAGTACCTACACAGTTCAGACTCATAGAGATTAATTTCAGACAACATTGCAGGACAGTCTGCAATACATAAAGGACACATGGAAAGTACTAAGTGCATAGCCTCATAAGATGATACCAGGCTATCAGCCCTGATGCCCTCATAAGCATGGCCCAGACTTTTGCCCATGCCCCTTCAAAGCCAGCACCTGTTTCCACTGCCCAACTGGGACACATGCGGGATCCCAGGGGTGTCTTTTCTGTTTCCCATGCAGTCATCCAGCTTCTTCTTCAAGAGGGCTATACATGTACTCTGCTAGACATGGGGAGGGAGTGTATTTTATAGACAGTGTATTGTTTGGTACACTACACTATCCTGCCAACAAGTACTATACATGCCACAGACCAGGTGAGGGCCATGCATGCATGTTGCGTGAGTAGGGTTTGTATTACAGATATGCAGAAATGCCATCAAGGCTGGTTTAGAAATGGCCTTGTACACCAGACACAGGTCATCTATGATCAGTCTGTATGAGACAGTACATGGACAGGGATTTCAGCCTATCTGTATAGGATAGGTGCTGCAGACCCTGGATTTGTCTGGTCAGAAACCTCTGTGGTCTCTGCAACTGCTGCATTTGCTTGGCAAGGTACATGCCAAAGGAGCCATTGTACTTGGTAATGCATCTGATAAGGGTGGAGTACAGGGATGTTGTGGCCTCATGGTTCCTGAATGACATACCCGTATTTGTGCGGTGGGCCGTGAAGGCAGTCTGTTGCACAATGGTGCCCACACGGTGGAAAACTTCAGGTTGCCACTAACCTTTGTGCCCAAGTCACCTCACACCTGATTGCATGCTCAGTACATTTTTTATTGTCATAAATAGTGTGGATGACATCTGCTGGAGCAGGGAGGATGATGCATCTCCTGGCATTCAGTTCGTGGCAATGCTGCTTGCACCAGTCATTAATTTGGGTCACGGCCTCTTGGAGGATGATCACATCAGAAGGGGAATGCTAAGACAGTGGCCAGCTTGCAAGCATCTGTAAACCTGATCAGCCACAGACCACTGCTTTTGTCCTGTACCTCAGATATGTATATCTCAAACAGTAGAGGCCCCCAGACCGATCCTTGGGGTACAACACTCTGGCAGACTCTACTACTAGAGGTGGGTTCCACTACCTTGACTGAGTGGGCACTATCATTGAGCCAGTTAGCTACCCATCTGGTGACATACAGGTTGATGCCTAGCTGTATAGGCATATGTATCCTGGCCGCCTGGGGATAATTGTGAGAGAATTGGGCTAGGTGAAGGTAGGCATTGTTCACCATCTTCCCCTCGTCCTTGTGTTTGTTGACCACTTCAGAGAAATCAACCAGGTTTAAAAGGCCTGATCTCCCTTTGAGAATTACCACACTGTGTGGGCTCAAACATTTTGAGGTTGCCAATGTCCCTGTTCATAATTTCCTTGATACTGCCTTCCATGACCTTGCAGAACAGGCAAGTTAGGCTGATGTGCATATGATTGGCTGGGTCAGTGGGTTGCTCTGTCTTTGTGTATAGGGATGACAATGGCTGTCCTCTGTGCAGATGGGATGACACCGGTGCTCAGGCTTTGGTTGACTACAGTTTGTAATGGAGCCAAGAGCTCATGCTTGAGTTCATGTAGAATGCAGCCAGGGATGGTATCAGCCTATGGAGACTTCTGTGTGTTGCCTTTGAGAGGGCATTATGGACTTGCTTCCTGATGATGAGGGAAGGGGGGCAGGTGCTGTGCATGCACATATGTACATATGGGGGGACAGGGGGGTGATGTTTATATTTGACCTGTCTCTAGCTGGTTGCCTATATCTATGCCGTATGTGTATGTGGTGTTATTGACCACCACTGCATAGCAGATTTAGGTGTTGCCTCTGGGATTGCAGACACATGTGTGGAAGGCCTAGTGATTGGACTTGGTGGATGTGTCCAATTTGCACTCAAAGACAGCCTTAGGGTAATTCACCTGTGACCTTATTTGCTTGTTCAGACCAAGGTGACAATGCTTCCAATAAGACACCTGCTCCTTCTTGGCCCTGTCCAGCAATTATTTCCACTTATTATGGTATTTGTGTATTGCTGCTGTCCACCAAGGACATTTACCCTACTTTGAGGGAGATAATGTTGTCCTGTCAGGTATTGCTGAGTTCATACAGCTATGTAGGTGCTCACATAGTATTGTTGTGTGGGCTTGGACACTACTGCTACTTCCAACTGATGGGACAGTGGCTGTAAAGCTACTTCTACCTGCTCTGAGGAGATTTATAGTAATTTGTGTAAAGTTTATTTTGTTTGACCCTGACGGGGGGGGCAAGGGAGATGGTGACCTGAACAGTGATGGCTATGTGGTCAGATCTTACCAAAGAGGATGACACTGTAGGAGTGCTACAGTGGCTATTCATGTTGGTTAGGATCAGGTACAGGATATTTACACCTGTTGTAGGAGTGTTGACCGGCTGATCCACTGCATTGCCATTGACAAAACCGAGGACACTCTCTGTTTTCATGTTCAGGTGACATACGTCATGCACACTATGGTTAGGTAGTTAAAGTCACCTAGGAGCAGGGTAGATGATTGAATCCTGACAGATTCCAGCAAGTCCTGATAGGTGTGGTGGGTATCCAGAGTCATGACTAGAGGTCTGTATGATTTGAGTAGGTGTTTTCGCAACTGTTAACTGCACTTGGGATATCTCCCATGTTTCATACTGTTTGGCCAGCCTGGAGGTGTGTATGTGTATGATAACACCCCAAATTCTGTGGCTTTGCAGCCCTCCATTTTGGGTCTAAACATATGATGGGATGAGTAACCTGGCAAGGTTAGTAACCTGGCAGGTGTCAGTGACTGCACAAATGTCAGCATCCTACAGGACAAGGTATGCTTGCATTGACATGGGTTTCATGCTAAGACCCCTAGCTCCTGTTAGAGCAAGATATCTGTACAAAGGCACACATCAATGATGGGCAAAGGCCGTAAAATAGTGACACTTTATGAATCTAGCTGTAACACACTTAGTTGCCAGCAAAGACCGTTTTGCATTCACAGGACTACTCCTCAGAATATGACATCTGACATTCAAATGTATGTTATTATGTTATGACTTCAGTGTTTAATGGGTTGCCAGTGATGTGCCAGACAATACACAACTGTATGAGACATTGACTACAAATATGAGGCAGACGTGGTCAGTCTGCAAAACTCTGGACAGTTGACAGGTATGGGCACGGTGTATAACATACAGTTCAACACACACTTCTGTACCAATTGTTTACTATGCACATACTTATATAATTCTCTTACATTTGTAAGACAAGCATATGTATCATAGTAGCATTCACAGGTGGCATATGAATATTTACAACATCCTAGGTAGCTGGCCTAGCAGTGTCACAGTCATTATTGGACAACAGACACTCCAGTAGTAGTCATACATGAGCTGACCTTTGCTGGGGAGACTCAGGGGGCAGAGCTGTGAGCCATGTCACTGCAGAAGAGGCAACAGGAATGGCCATAGGTGCCAGACAGCAGCATGTGAGTCCAGCAGGTCTTGTCGTGACCTAGTGTTTAACTTCCTATTTCACATTATTGCATCCCCCTTCTACATTCCATTACAAACTTAAGTGATTGACATACCTGTTATAGTGTTGAATAGTTTCCTCAGAATAATGCAAATGTTTAGGTTTGTGTAGTCACAGTCTGTCTTTGTGTAGATGGGTTCAGGCTTGTGTTGCATAGGCAGCAGCTTGCCTTTTGTAGGTAATGCTCATGATCAGGTGATGGTCTGTGCACCATTCAGTATTTCCCACTTGCTACTTGCATCCAGAGCACCTATGTCATCTTTCCATTAGTCAATGCCATAGCAACACAGTACTATAATTAAGTCCTTCACATGGGCCTTGCTCCTTTTCCTTGCCTGTGTGGAGGACACTATAGAGGTGTGGGGGCTACAGCTTCACAGACAGTAGGTGGAAATACCTCTCAGAACAAGACATGTGGAGACAGCCCAACAACACGGGGGACAAAGCTCCAGAATTGGGTACAGATTGTAAGTGTTGCTGTTATACACATAGAAGATTGCTAGATTAACAGGGTTTGTCTGGAAAAGCATTTTCTGCATGACATGACATCTGTCAGTGATATGTTTCTGACATACTTCTCAACTGTCCAGATGTCCACAGATTGCCCAGAGGATTGCCTGTTACATTTGTTCTGTTCCTCAGGCAATTTCTGTTTTGAGAAATCAGTAGGATAATGTGAGGATTGTAGTCAGTAAATGTTGACATCCATTTGTGTTTCAGACATCTTATCCTTCAGTTATGTTATGTTACAAAAAAGCCTGTAACAACAGCAACTGTTTCAGTTTGTAACACAATTATGTGAGATATGTCCCTGTTTTTGGCCCCCTGTCCCCCAAGTATGTCAGGCTTTGTTCAGATGTCTTGCAATAAGAGGTTCAGAGGTATGGTATATCATTATTTAGTGACTGCACTCCTGATATCATCCCAGCAGACTCCCAGAAGTGGTATGCGGCAGTGGCCATAAATACGGTCCCACACCCTGGACATTCTGTGGAAATCTGTACAGCTGAGAGTTATGTATGTCTGGCCATTGTTAGACTGCCAAGATAGTATAGCAGTGTTGTGTGCAAATGTTTGTTGGTGCTTAGTAGGGAGAGTAGCAGATGTGAGTGTAATAGATCCTTTTCTATCTGACTGTGCATGCTGCTACAGTTGCTGTTGGTCTATCAGGGGAATATGTTTGTAGGGACAGACTAAGAAATGTCCTGTAACACCTCAGGATTCCCAGTAGACTGTGATTTGGGGCAATATATGTTGGTGTAGTTTGTGACTGACAATCAGGATATGTTTGTGCAAACAGTCATTATACTCATTCATTTGGGGTACTGGTATGCTGCTGTGACTGTGGGGAAATGGTTGTGGGTGGACAATGTTGCACAAATGTCTGCTTTTCCCTACAGTTACATCCCTGTAGTGCATGATATATTTGCAAATACATAGGTAATTCCCCAGAGCTGATTTGGGGTAGTGTTGTATTGGTTTTGCTGTGGCTCAGAAGGTGCTGGGTGAAACAGTTGGCAGCTCTCAGTGTTTTTTCTCTACTGTTACATGACTGCAGCCACTGTCCAGATGTCTAGACACTGTCCAGATGCATGGCTCATATGTTTGGTCTGATCCCCATAACAATTGTGGGTTTCTGACAAATCAATGGGCTGATGTGAACATTAACATCAGTACATGATGACAATCAGTTGTGTTTCAGATCTGGATTTTATCAGAAAATATCTGTTAATTCAAACCATGCTACTCTAGCAGACGTCTACACGTATAACAGCCATATTTCAAATTTGTCACTATTGTTTGCCCTTTATCCCCCAGCTTTGTCAGGCATTTTGCAGATGTCTTGCAGTAAGATATGCATATATATATATATATGTATATATATATATATATATATATATATATGTATATATATATATATATATATACACACACACACACACACACACACACACTCTCTCTTCTCTCTCTCTCTCTCTCTCTCTCTCTATATATATATATATATATCTATATATACACATACATATACATACCTCTCAACCTGGAAGCATCAGAAATCTGGACAAAGGCCCATGAAAAACAGGTATAAATCTGTACGCTGATTAACATAAAATTTGACTACAGAATTATGTAACCCCATCCACTCCAATGGAATTGTGGGATACCAATGGTCAAATGCAAACTGAAGAACAGATGATCAAAATATAAGACCAGACCCAGTAGTAAATGGTAACCATATTTTTTTGGTATATGCAGCAATGATGTTCACTGGGAAGGGAGAAGATGAACCTTAGGATTTTGTTTTTGGAGACTTGGAGTATGTGGGTTTTATGGTAAAAGTAGGGCATTTAATGGCAGACCATATTCTAATCTTAGCAAAAGAATATTATAGTTTGCTAGGACCACCAAAAGTCATTCTCCATGACCTACTGATCAGTGGCATAACTGGAGTTAGTGCCACCAGGGCTGTCTTTGAGTTTGTCACCCTTCCTCTCTCACAAAATCACGGTCAAATGGGGCCCCCACACACAGCCACCCCCACCCCACCCCACCCGCAGTCATTCTAATGTCCCTAAACTTGACTATTTTGCCCCATTTTCCATAAACAGTGTAATATGCATACTGCTGTATGTGGCACCTATAACACAGATAGCAAAAGTGTTACCTTAAAACTGTCCCTAAGGACCTGAGTTGGCACAGAAAATACTTTGAGACAGTTCTCAGACACCTACGTGTCCAGTTCAAGCAAAACAAAGAGGAACAAAGGAAGGAGCCAAAAATAAAATGATGCTTATCTTATGCACTGTTACACAAGGAATGGTGCATTACTGGACTGCTTATTGAAACCTGCTTTTGTCACAACAAAACACAAGGGCTCATCTCATTTAGTCATAAATTAAGTGGCTTATTAATGGTATAGATAAAACACTCAGCTCTGTAAGAAAATAAGTATTTCCAGCCAAAAAAATTACAAATGATACATGTAAAAAAATAATGTTGCCAAATCTCAAAGGCAAGATCATAACCCCCTCAACACCAACCTTATGACAAATTTGGACCACTTTACAAGTCTTAATGACCCTGTCCTTCTGGTCTCTCCTCACACAGCTTGCAAGCATGCAAAACACCAAAGAATAGTTTGTGGTAAAGCACATCCAACTTTTTCTTTTCATAATTCAGTCTGTACCATAGACATAAGATAAAATCATAAAATATTAAAATTTTAGCTGCATCAAAACATCATGTTATCTGATATTGAAATCTCTCTGCAGTAAACAAAGAGTGGAAAGCCTAATCCATAATGTTGAATGAAGAAAAGTTCTATCCTTCTACAAGCACACCAACAGTAATTTTATTCAGTGAAAGAACTGGGAGACTGTACTACTGTAGACTAAGAAACATGTCTAATGAAACACACGTGGGGATTTTCAGGAATCACACATCCACTCCACCCCCTACCAAAGGCAAATCTTGTGTCACAGGCCCATGAATTGATAGGATTTTGGCATCACACAGTCTCCGGGATTCATGAAGCTTGCGCCATGCACCGGAGTAGTGTTCATAGGTTCATAGGTTCATAGGCTGATACTAGGCTATCTGCCCTAGGGCATTTATAAGCCTAGCCAGAGTGTGTTTGGCTTTCGCCACCCTTTTAGATTAGTTGACTGTGCCTCTGTATAGTAGGTCACAGAAGATAGCCCTTTTAAGATTAGTTTACTGTGCCTCTGTCTAGTAGGGACACAGAAGAGATCCCAGGGGTAAACCTATGATCTCCCATCCACTCGTCAAGATTTCTCTTGAAGAGGGTCATTGAGGGGCTGTGCCTAACATGGAGTGGGATTTTGTTCCAGAGTGAGGGGAGCCTCTGGGATACGAATCTGTCCCTCCAGCATGTCCTATTTATTTCTGTGCTGAGGTTTAAGTCCCTGGAGTGTGTAGCTCTAAGGGATTTGGATTTCCTGAGGTGGAGCATGTCCATTAATTCTGGGTTGGACATGGCTTTATACGTCAGGCACAGATCGCCTCTGAGAAGGCGGTAAGCAACTGAGTAGAGCTGGAGTTTCTTTAGCCTAACTGCGTAGGGCATCTGTTTGAGTCCCTTGATCCTCTTGGTGAGGTACTTTTGGGGTCTTTCCAGTTGCTGCAGGTGTCGGGTAAGGTACATCCCGAATGGGGCATTGTATTCAATTATGGACCTGATGAGTGATGAGTAGAGGGGCACAATGACCTCTCTTGATCTAGATGTGAACCCTTTCATGATAAGGTGGGCTATATAGAAGGTCTTTCTAACCACTTTGGCAACGTGATTGTCAAAGGAGAGATTGCTATCTACTTGGGTCCCCAAATCCCTAATTACTTCTTACGTACTTAATGGATTACCACCTATGTGGTAATTTGTGGGCACTTTGTTTTTCCCAAAGGGGATGACTATGCACTTTTTGGCATTTAGCTTTAGGCCATGGCTCTGGCACCAGTTATCCGTCTCTGTGAGACCCTTTTGGAGGATGCTTGTGTCAGTCGGTGAGTCAATTATGGCACCCAGTTTGCAGTCATCTGTGAACTTGGTCAGCCATAATCCTCCTGTGTTAACCTGTACCTCAGAGAAATATATACCGAACAAGAGAGGTCCCAGGACTGAGCCTTGTGGGACGCCACTTGTAACTGGTTTAGAGTCTGACATGGCACCTGCAATTCTGACCATGTGTGTTCTATCCCTGAGCCAGTTTCCAACCCATCTTGTGACATAGGGGTTGATATTTAAGCTGGTGAGCTTATTTATGATGCCCGAGTGGGGTATTGTGTCGAAGGCATTTGCGAGGTCCAGGTAGGCTGCGTGGACTACCTTCCCTTCATCTATGGCCTTGGTGATTGTTTCAAAGAAGTCGACCAAGTTCAAGAGGCAAGATCTGCCCTTAACAAAGCCGAATTGGGTAGGATCCAGTGTTTGGAGGTTCCCAATGTCTTTGTTTATGAGTTCCATGATGATACGCTCCATAGCTTTGCAGACCAGGCTAGTCAAGCTTATAGGGCAATAGTTTCCAGGGTCCGTTGTGGCACCACCTTTGTGGAGTGGGACCACTGTTGCTGTATGCCATTCCTTGGGTACATATCCTGTAGTAAGGCTGAGACTGAACAGTGACTTTATGTGAGGGTTCAGTTCTTCTTGGAGCTCTTGTAAGACGCAGCCTGGGACACCGTCCAGTCCCATTGATGCTGGGTTTTGTGCTTTGGAGAGGACAGCTCTCACCTGTGCATCTGTGATGTCAGGGAGGCTACACACTGTTGGGATAGACATTTGCTCTTTTGGGGGGGAAGGGGGGGGAGAAGTTTGCACTGAACCTGTCTGCCAGGATGTTGGCAATGTCTGTGGGTTCAGTGTATTTTTTGTCATTTTGCACTAACTCAGAGCATATCTGGGAGTTGCACCCAGGTTCCTGACATAACTAAAGAAGGCCTTGTGATTATCTTTAGCGTCTTGTGCAGTTTTTCTTTTGAAGCTGGCATTAGATGATTTTATGAGGGATCGTAGTTTCTTGCTAGTACTGATCAGAGATGCCTTCCCTTTTTGGGATTTTGCTCTATCATGTAGTAGCGTTCTCCTTCTATTGTATAGCCTATTTATGGCTGGGGTCCACCAGACAGGTCTCCTGCCTTTGGAGGAGTGAGTCTTGGTTTTATTTGGGATAGCACGATCCATGCATTCCTGTAGGTGTCCATAGAATGCGTTTGTAAAGGATTCTGTGGTTTGGGCCATATTTTCCACTGGCCCGAGGGCTTTGAAGGATTCCACCTCAGTTTTGAGAAGTGTGAAGTTTTCTTTTGAGAAGTTCTTCACTGTGGTTTCCTTGGCTGGGGGTGGGGATGGGATATGGATGTCCAGTGAGATTAATTTATGGTCAGATCTTACCAATGAGGGGTATACCTCTGGTATGAAACATGGAGTCCCCATGTTGGTGATGATCAGGTCCAATATGTTTTCCTCTTTTGTGGGAGTGGTGACCAGTTGTTCCACAGCATTTGAGTTTATAAATTCTAGGAACCGTTGGGCGAGGGAGTTGGGGCTTGAGTAGTGCTCCCAGTCTATGTTTGGGTAGTTGAAGTCACCCAACATAATGGTGTTTGGAGAGACCTTCATATTCTCCAGTGTTCTCAGGAAAGCCGAGTGGGGTTCCTGAGTTTGGGAGGGTGGTCTGTAGCAGGTTACAAACTGAAAGACTGTTTTGTCCACTGTTAGTTGGACATGAATGGTCTCCAATGCTTCGTGCAGTGCCACTAACCTGGAAGTGTGGGTATCTTTGATGAATATGGATACTCCCCCTCCTTTTATGGTTCCGTCCGAGTTTTGGGGCCAAAAAGCATGGTATGAGGTATAACCTGGTAGTGCTGGGGTGCTCTCGGGAGCCTTGAACCAGGTTTATGTTACTGCACAGATATTGATATTCTCCATACTGAGGAGAGCCTCAAGTGTGTGCATCTTGAGGTTTAGACTTCTGGCGTTGAGTAGCATTACCCTTAGTTTCTTTTTCCTTGTGTTGTCTATGCAGGTGGGTTTGTCTTTTGAGCCTTGCCTAAAAAAGGCACTATGGGGGTGGCAAGAGCCTTAGCCAGTATTCGAAAGCCCAGGGGTGACAGGTGCAAGCCGTCCCTAGTGAAGCAACGTGGCTTGTCGAGCATGTCATCCCAGGCTGACAGACACTGGATCCCCTTTGAATGACACCAATACTTTAGCCAATTGTTAAAATTGATAATTTTGTCTTTATACTGTGGCATCATTCTTGGTGAGGGTAAGATGCTACTCAAGGTCAGGGTCATACCAGCCTGGGTTACATGATCAGTGAGCTCCTCTATGTCTCTTTTCATGTAGACCAGGGAGGTACATCTCAGGTCATTCACACCAGCATGGACAATGATGGAGTCATATTTGTACTTGCTTTGGAGTGACCTGAGTGCTTGTGTTATGTGGCGGATCCTGGCACCCGACAGGCAGCTTACAGTGACCTTCTCCTTGTAAGGCCTGGTGAGTGGGACGTCAGTGTGTCTGACAATAGATTCACCTATTACAAGTGTATTAGGTGTGTTGTTTAGCCTTTCGGGCTGTGACTGTGTGGCACACTGACTTTGTGAACTATGTGATACATGCGTATTGTTGTGGGGTAGCGGTTGCTTGGATGTCTGCTTTGGAGGTCTCTGCTGCTTGGGCAGATTTTTACGTAGAGCCTCCGAGTATGTTTTTGTGTGTTTATGTGTTTGGTTTGCTGTTGCGATAGGTCTATGTGAGACTGGATTTGTGGTGTGTGTGGTTATCTTCTCCTCCTGACTGACTGCGCCAGTACTGGGTTGAGAGAGCTCAGCCTCCAGTTTGGCTATATAATTGGCGATCTAGTGCCAAATATGGCTGTCGAGCGATTCAGGTAAGAGCTGTTTCCATGTGCACTTCCAGCGTACGCCAGAGCTGCACAGCTAACGGTGCATGTATGCTAATTACCCCATGCGCAACAGTGTAGCATGCAAATGAAGGTATATAGCGATTCATGAAGTTGTGCAGGCGTAGCGTAAGCATGTAGAAATGTAAACCAAAAAAAAAGGTTTACATTTTGTCATACATAAAATCAGAGCCATGAAAGCGGACCAAACTTACGTATTATAATGTTAATATATGCCAATGGCTAAATATATAGCCAATGGCATAAAACAACATGCACAACATATAAAAAAATAACATTTAATTTCATGGCCACACCAACACAAAGTAAAACCACAGTGCATCGGTGTGCAAACGGGATCATAAGGAAAATATATTTAGATGTAATAAAACTGTAATGTAATGCAATTCATGATATCCCCATTATAGTGAATGGCACGCATGCTGCACCACAACCATGGCACAAGGGTTGCTAAGGGTTTGTGACAGTGTTCCATGCTGTAACTAGGAATTAGCAGTCAATGCCATGCAAATGAGTCAAGTAATACTGAATCAGAAATGCCCCGCCGGCTTAAAGATGTACCACATGGTGTAGCATTACAACACCGAGGAGTGGCCTGGAGGTAAACATGACATCAAGATAGGGGCGTGCCACCGTAGCTGTAAGCACATTGGATCATTGCTAGTCCATGTTGCTAAGCAAAGCTGCAAGATAGGGTGTTGGGCATGTCTAGGGTTTGTTTTGCTTTTGCACCCTTTACCCTTCAGATGAAGGGAGTTGCAGGGCTTCGAGGATCCTGTGCATCTGTGATGTCAGGGAGGCTACACAAATGTTGGGATAGACATTTGCTCTTTGGGGGAAGGGGAGTTTGTGCACTCGAACCTGTCTGCCAGGATGTTGGCAATGTCTGTGGGTTCAGTGTATTTTTGTCATTTTGCACTAACTCAGAGCATATCTGGGAGTTGCACCCAGGTTCCTGACATAACTAAAGAAGGCCTTGTGGGAATTATCTTTAAGGCCGCCTTGTGCAGTTTTTCTCTTTGAAGCTGGCATTAGATGATTTTATGAGGGATCGTAGTTTTCTTGCTAGTACTCGATCAGAGATGCCTTCCCTTTTGGGATTTTGGTGGCTCTCATCATGCAGTAGCTTTCTCCTTCTGTTGCATATAGCTTATTTATGGCTGGGGTCCACTAGACAGGTCTCCTGCCTTTGGAGTGAGTGAGTCTTGGTTTTATTTGGGATAAAGCACGATCCATGCATTCCTGTAGGTGTCCATAGAATGCGCTTGTAAAGGATTCGTGGTTTGGGCCATATTTTCCACTGGCCCGAGGGCTTTGAAGGATCTCCACCTCGGTTTTGAGAAGTGTGCGTGAAGTTTCTTTTGAGAAGTTCTTCACCGTAGTTTCCTTTGGCTGGGGTGGGGATGGATATGGATGTCCAGTGAGATTTTCAATTCTATGGTCAGATCTTACCAATGAGGGGTATACCTCTGGTATGGAACATGGAGTCCCCATGTTGGTGATGATCAGGTCCAATATGTTTTCCCTTTGTGGAGTGGTGACCAGTTGTTCCATAGCATTTGAGTTTATAAATTTAGGAACCGCTAAGCGAGGGTGTTGGGGCTTGAGTAGTGCTCCCAGTCTATGTTTGGGTAGTTGAAGCCACCCAACATAATGGTGTGTTTGGAGAGACCTTCATATTCTCCAGTGTTCTCAGGAAAGTTTAGAGGGGTTCCTCAGTTTGGGAGGGTGGTCTGTAGCAGGTTACAAACTGAAAGGCTGTTTTGCCCACTGTTAGTTGGACATGAATGGTCTCCAATGCTTCGTGCAGTGCCACTAACCTGGAAGTGTGGGTATCTTTGATGAATATGGATACTCCCTCCTTTATGGTTCCGTCTCGAGTTTTGGGGCCAAAAGCATGGTATGAGGTATAACCTGGTAGTGCTGGGGTGCTCTCGGGAGCCTTGAACCAGGTTTATGTTACTGCACAGATATTGATATTCTCCATACTGAGGAGAGCCTCAAGTGTGTGCATCTTGAGGTTTAGACTTCTGGCATTGAGCAGCATTACCCTTAGTATCTTTTTTCTTGTGTTGTCTATGCAGGTGGGTTTGTCTTTTGAGCCTTGCCTAAAAAAGGCACTATGGGGGTGGCAAGAGCCTTAGCCAGTATTCGAAAGCCCAGGGGTGACAGGTGCAAGCCGTCCCTAGTGAAGCAACGTGGCTTGTCGAGCATGTCATCCCAGGCTGACAGACACTGGATCCCCTTTGAATGACAGTGCAATGCAACAGTTTGGTACATCTTTAGTTGTGTCTAGCAAGACATTTTTATGCAACAAATATAGTGGTGAATCATAGTCCATATCTTATTATTGTTTGGGCTATTTCAGACATATATATTCATCGTAGATGTATAGCTTTACAGATACTAGGCATAATTTTTATTTATGTATTTTTTATCTGTTATTTATTTGGAGGTAACAATATGTTGTAGCTACACACATTTACATGTTTGTAATTAGTTTAGAAAAGTTTGATATTGTCTTGTGATAGCTAATTTTAGCGTTTTTTAAGGTCTTATTATATTATGATTGTTTATCATAATGTTTGTCTTAGTTAATGGTATTGGTCTGGTGATTCTGAGATTGAGATGCTGTCAGTTTTGTGTCTATGGATATGTTACCAAGGCCTTGTGCTTTGGTGATAACCATTTTTCGTTGTGCTTTGCCTTACATTTGGTTTGAGGACATTTGTTTTGTCCGAATGTCAAGTGCGTTTTATGTTACTTGTTATGTGCGTATGCTTAGTTGGGTATGTCTTCCATCATTTTTCCAAGGTTCATATCCTGGATATATTTAGCCTATACAATAGACTATGTGTTGGTTATTTAATATAGTGACACTAGTTTGTTTAATTATTACTATGGCGTTCATTGCATATATATATGATGATGAGTGATGCTGTTTTGGTGTTGAGGTAAGAATCTTTTTACCTTTGTTTTGGAACGACTTGTTAACTGCAATTAGTTTGGAACTGAATGCAACTAATTGAGATGTAGGACAATTACTATATTCAATTGATGTAGTTACAGGTTCATTGAATAATGATCCCGCCAAAAATATGTGTATTTAAGTGTGGTGTCATCTTTGTAATTTCATCTGAAGAAGCCGTGAAGCTAGCTAATTCACGCTTAAAGCCATATTTCTTTATGTGTACAATAAAGTGTTTTGGATTTTATCAAAAGCTCTATTTTTTGGAACCTGATTATACTGAAGACTACATTTCGTGGTGATTACCTCTTACTATTGTGTTTACATAGCTTTTGGTTTTGGTGAGAGGTATCTTCAGCCGAGAGTTGCTTCTTTTCCTCCTATTTGTCACTGGTCTTTCTTTTTGTCTGCAACTCAACGCACACGATGGACAATACGAATCCTACCTTTATTTCTAATCCAGAGTCGAGGGACACCTCCCGTCTTTGGACGGGGTTATTTGTGCAAGAATCAAACCCTTTATTGTCTTTGGATCTTAAGGAGACTGTGGGCTTTGCCCAACCATCAGAAACTGGTGAGAATTTGACTGAATTTCATGAACTGTTGAAGCTTTTGGAAGACAATTTGTATCAAATACATAGATACTTATGGCAACGTTTACATTTAGAAGCCTGTTTGTTTCACAAAGTAGTCCCCAGAGGCATGTCGGTTTTCTGCATGCCTACCTATGGGGACTCTCATCCATCCTTACTTAAACAGTGGCAAGACCTTAATATAAATCTAGGTTTTGACTACGTGAAGTTGCTATTGAAGTATTTTTCACCGTTAGAGACTGATTTACGTAGTAAGACAGATGCGTTATATCAGAAACTAACAGAACGCTTCAGTTCTGAGTATTGTAAAGAAAAACTGTGTTCTGTTTTTACACAAGTCAAATCCTTCAGTGACAGACTAGGTAAAACAAAGCAGCGGAAACTAAGAAGGGACTTTCATGATTTTCAGAACGGTCATGTGTTTGTTTGGCCGAGAACTCATGATAATCGTCCAACAACACAGACACAATCACATAATCAACCAGTATCTATTACTATGAAAGATACCATTAATGCTACGTCAAGTTCCACACTGGTTTTCAACAGTATTCATCCATCTAACCAGGCTGACATATCATCCACGAGAGTAAGCAGTCTGGATCCGATCGAGTTGCCTAATACTGACACACCCCCTCCCAATCAGGAAGCGTTGCATGGGTATCGTGGATTAGGAGCTATACCTAAGAACACCATTGCTTCTGATAATGCCTCTCCCCTTTTTTTACCATATCAGAAAAAATACGTACAACATCAAAGGGGGCGTTCCAACAGCAGAGGCCCGAGAAAGCGGAAGTTCTCGGAAGAGAAAAATGCATCAAACAGAAGGATGAGGCATTGACTTCCTTGGTTTTTAACTATTCCAGTGTTAGCTTGGATATTCACTCTCTTAGTCTTCTAGATAGAGGACTGAATTTCATCCCAGCTGCCACATCGACATTGGTAGAATCGCTGGTTGATTTGAGACTCTTTTGTCGGCGGTTATGCCTGAAGCTTTTTTTCTCCAACAGTGGTGAATGTACAGCGGTGACTGAGCCGTTGTTACCCTACAGAAACAAAAGTACTTTTATGCCACCGATGCCTCCTATGGTGGAATGTTTTCTGGACTTATGTGAGAAAGATTTGTATTCTTTATTCTCTAATGTTCACCATAAGAAAGGGAGATATTACAATTTAAATAGCTGTGAAAACCAAGCTTTAGCAAAGTTAAGGACTAATAATATGTTAATTGTGAAACCTGCTGACAAAGGGGGGGGGGGTGTTGTTGTTTTAGACACAAAAGAATATGTGACATGCATGACTAATCTGCTATCAGATGAAACGACCTATAAGAATTTATCGAGTAAAGAAGTGTCAACTATTATACAAAGAGTGAAGGATACTCTTTATGATCTTCTGCTATGAAGACAAATCAGTGTAGAACTATATGAGTATTTTTTAAAACCTCATCCGGTCATACCAGTTTTGAAAGGGCTTCCCAAGATCCATAAAGAAGCTTGGCCCATACCAATGAGACCCATAGTATCAGGTGAAGGTTGGATAACTTCCCACATATCCACCTTCCTAGAAAATACTCTACGGCCCGTTGTTAATAATTGCCCCACCATTTTGAAAGATACCTATCAATTGTTAGAGAGTCTAAATAGTATACACCTTGATTTGGGTACTACACAATATTTCCTCATCACTATGGATGTAGAAAAGCTATTTACATCAATCCCAAATGATGTTGGAATACAGTATATTAGAGAACTACTACATAAGGAAACAACTTTTTCCAATGATAGGATTATACTAGTTTGTTAGCTATTGGACATTATTTTAAATAATAATGTCTTCATAGTTTGGCGATAGGTATTTTCACAGACATGGGGTGGCCATGGGCACTCCCAGTAAATACCTATGCCAATTTAGTGGTTTTCTGTGGAGCAACTATTTCTATTTCAACATGAGTCATCCAAGTTCATACGATACTATAAACGGTTTGTGGACGATATATTTATTGTATGGGAAGGCACCATCGAAAACTTTGACATATTCTTGAGATACCTGGAATCGACCACAGATTTCTTGAGGTTTACTAAAGAACATTCATCTGAAAAGATTCACTTTTTAGATGTCACACTCAAGTTGACTAGTGAAGGTACCATTGTACCAACACTTTATAGGAAATCTGTATGGAAGAATGCAATACTGGCATATGACAGCATGCATCCCAGGCACACATTTCAGGGCATAGTGAGAAGCCAGTTTACTAGAATATCTAGACTATGTCCTGATAAACATGATTTGATGAGAGAAGCGGATACAATGGAGCTTCTGTTCAGTAATAGAGGGCATGACTCTTTAATGGTCAGGAATATAAGGCAGGAGATTCTAGGAGATATTGAACCATTACATCAACATGATTTGGTGATTTCTGACCAACATACATATAAAAGATTCTATGAATCTAAGGCCTATGGCGATATGGTGAGTTACACCATTAAGTATACCAGTGATGTAGAAAAGATGACAGATAGTAAGCAGGAATTGGAACGTTCTTACTATACATAAACAGGTTAGAGATGTTGTTGGTGCTAAACCTAGGTTTTGCTATAAGAATAGTGACAATCTCAAGTCGCTGCTATGCAATGACCAACATGTTACTAATACTAAAGGTTCTAGCAATTTGACTTTAGGAGAGATTATAACTAAAGGAACTTATCCTTGCCATCAGTGCAATAGATGTAACAATCTCTCTAAAATACAATCCTACCAAATATCCCTATATGGAATTTTACTTTTCAGCCCAATCATTATGCTAATTGCAATACAAAAAAATGTGGTGTATTTGGCACACATGTCTCATTATGCAATAAAGCCTTTTATGGTAGGGCTGGACGTAAGAGGAGGCTAAGGGATCGTGATTTTATGTGACCCATCTTTAATGTATATCCCCAGAACAAGATGAAGCCAATGCTTTGGCCAGACATGTGAAAAATTGTCACACACATTTTTTTACTTTTAGAGTATTGCAAATATTGACAGTAAGCAGGAGAGGGGGTGATAATGACAATGCTCTAGCTAGAGCTGAGCTGCATTGATTCTGAAGCTTAGCAGCATATTTACCCCCAGGTCTGCTGTCAACTTTATTTCTTATCAAACCTGTGTTAGTGGAGAGGAAGTAATAGAATATTCGAGGCATTATTTTGTTGTGGTTTTACACAACTGTTTTGATGCAATGTTGATATTTAGATGTTCTATCACCTTTATAGTTTAATATTTACTAGTTTTGGATTTTATGTAGTTTGATCAGATTCCTGGGAATGAGCTTAGGTAACCTATATTTTACATGATCTATTGTAAGTTTACATAATGTTACTATGAACTGTTAGTTGATCATGGAAGTGGGTGTTATTGTTCTTCTATATAACCCTTTCCACCCATTTCTGTAGATTTTTTAGATCATGTATTCCTCTAGTATTTCTAGTAAAGTGAATATACATTTTTGTATGTTTATATTTTTAAAAATGTTTTGTGTTGCAACAGTTTGGTACATCTTTCTTTAGTTGTGTATAGGAAGACATTTTTATGCAACAAATATAGTGGTAAATCATAGTCCATATCTTATTATTGTTTGGGCTATTCCAGACATATATTCATCGTGAGATGTATAGCTTTATTAGATACTAGGCATAATTTTTATTTATGTATTTTTTATCTGTTATTTATTTGGAGGTAAATAATATAGCTAGAAGCACACACATTTACATGTTTGTAATTAGTTTAGAAAAAGTTCTGATATTGTCTTGGTGATAGCTAATTTTAGCGTTTTTATTGGTCTTATTATATAATATGATTGTTTATCATAATGTTTGTCTTAGTTTTACTTTATTGTCGTGATTCTGGAGATTGGAGATGATGCTGGGTCAGTTTTGTGTCTATGGATATGTTACCAAGGCCTTGTGCTTTGGTGATAACCATTTTTCGTTGTGCTTTGCCTTACATTTGGTTTGAGGACATTTGTTTGTGGTCCCTAATGTCAAGTGCTTTATTTGTTACTTGGTGTATGTGCATTAGCGTGAAGGTATAAGTCTTCCATCATTTTTCCAAGGTTCATATCCTGATATATTTAGCCTTGGGGTGGGCCAATAGACTATGTGTTGGTTATTTAATATAAAGTGACACTTCAGTTTGTTTTAATTATTACTATGGCATGCCTATTGCATAGTATATATGATGATGAGTGATGCTGTTTTGGTGTTGAGGTAAGAATCTTTTACCCTTTTGTTTTGGAATGACTTGTTAACTGGGCAGTTAGTTTGGAACTGAATGCAACTAATTGAGATGTAGGACAATTACTATATTCAATTGATGTAGTTACAGGTTCATTGAATAATGATCCCGCCAAAAATATGTGTATTTAAGTGTGGTGTCATCTTTGTAATTTATCTGGAAGAAGCCGTGAGCTAGCACTACACGCGAAAAGCCTACATTTCCTTTTTACATATGTAATAAAGTGTTTTGGATTTTTATCGTGCCTATTTTTTGGAACCTGATTATACTGAAGACTACATTTCGTGGTGATTACCTCTTACTATTGTGTTTACAATTGTTAAAATTGATCATTTTGTCTTTATACTGTGGCATCATTCTTGGTGAGGGTAAGATGCTACTCAAGGTCAGGGTCATACCGGCCTGGGTTACATGATCAGTGAGCTCCTCTATGTCTCTTTTCATGTAGACCAGGGAGGTACATCTCAGGTCATTCACACCAGCATGGACAATGACGGAGTCATATTTGTACTTGCTTTGGAGTGACCTGAGTGCTTGTGTTAAGTGGAACGGATCCTATAACTGGCACCATTGTGCAGCTTACAGTGACCTTCTCCTTGTAAGGCCTGGTGAGTGGGACGCCAGTGTGTCTGATTAACAGATTCACCTATTACAAGTGTATTAGGTGTGTTGTTTAGCCTTTCGGCTGTGACTGTGTGGCAATACCAATTGACTTTGTGAACTATGTGATACATGCTACATTAAGTTGTAGGGTAGCGTTGCCGTTGGATGTCTGCTTCTCGGAGGTCTCTGCTGCTTGGGCAGATTTTTACGTGAGAGCCCGAGTATGTTTTTGTGTGTTTATGTAGTTTGGTTTGTTGTTGCGATAGGTCTATGTGAGACTGGATTTGTGGTGTGTGGTTATCTTCCTCCTGACTGACTGCTTACCAGGCAATTGGGTTGAGAGCTCAGCCTCCAGTTTGGCTATATAATTACGCATCTAGTGCCAAATATGGCCAGTCGTCAGCTTCATTCAGGTAAGAGCTGCTTCCATGTGCACTTCCAGCGCATTTCAGAGCTGGCGCAAGAAATTAACGGGTGCATGTATGCCACTATAATTACCCCCATGCTAACAGTGTAGCATGCAAATGAAGGTATATAGCCGCATTCATGAAGTTGTGCAGGCGAAGGTGAAGATGTAGAAATGTAAACCAAAAAAAAGGTTTACATTTTAGTCATACATAAAATCAGAGCCATGAAAGCAGACCAAACTATTACGTATTATAATAGCATTATATGCCAATGGCTAAATATATAGCCACGTGGCATAAAAACAACATGCACAACATATAAAAAATAACATTTGACCTTCTCATGGCCACACCAACACAAAGTAAAACCACAGTGCATCGTGTGCAAACGTGGGATCATAAGGAAAAATATATTTAGATGTAATAAAACTGTAATGTAATGCAATTCATGATATCCCCATTATAGTGAATGGCACGCATGCTGCACCACAACCATGGCACAAGGGTTGCTAAGGGTTTGTGACAGTGTTCCGTGCGGTAACTAGGAATTAGCAGTCAATGCCATGCAAATGAGTCAAGTAATACTGAATCACAAACGCCCGGGTACAGCTTAAAGATGTACCACATGGCGTGCAGCATTACAACACCCCAGGAGATGGCCTGAGGTAAACATGACATCAAGATAGGGGCGTGCCACCGTAGCTGTAAACACATTGGATCATTGCTAGTCCATGTTGCTAAGCAAAGCTGCAAGATAGGGGTGTGGAAGCAGCCATAGCTTTGCTTAGCTGAGAGCACACAAGGTAACCGAAAGTTCATGTGAACGTGGATGAAAACACACACGAAACCTGATAAACGGATGTGCGCGGCACGCACCACAGCTGAAACAGGAAGGATACGGGAAGACAATAAGGAAATGTTGCAGCATGGTAATTGCAGCACAAATGAGTAATTAACACCTAGAAACTCACAGTGGGCCATAGACAACAGCTAACAAGGCTGCTAGCAGCTACCTGCAGAACAGGAAAGGGGAGGTTCCATACAGCAAAGAAAAGAGAACTGTCACAGCAGAACAAAGCAAACTTGCTGTACATAACACATTTCGCAACACAATCCTGGGTTGTGGAAGCACAAAACAAGAAAGGTGGCAGCTGGATGCATGCCTGACAATGGGAGGTGAATCGGGTTGAAAATAGAAGTAAAGGGCAATAGATGAATCATGGCAGACAAGCGTAAGTCAGCACCAAAGGCCCCACAATAGCAGTACCTGCTGTAAAACCAATAATTAAGATACCCTGCAGCTGGAATAGCACAAACATACCAAATTATGCCAGCATCATCCATTGCACAGTAGTATAAGGTGTGAAAGCCCCACACACACACTTGTGTATTCCCAGACACTCTGCACCATTGGTGTATACAGACGGGGAACTTTTAATATGTATATGTTTGGGGCTGCCATAGCTTTGATTCACCAGCATGTGTTGGAGACTGATGGTGGTATGGAGGATGATGCTGACAACCATCTCAGGCACCGGAGGAGGAGACGAGTGTTCAGACCCAGGGTAGCCTATGAAGGGCTACATGATCTGGAGATAGTAGAGCATTACAGGGTGGACAGGGACATCATACAGCAACTTGTTGAGCTGTGCTGGCCATGCCTCAGAGCCAGAAGTAACAGAGGGGAACCCATCCCAGTGGACATGAAGGTATGTGTAAGCTTGAGAATACTAGCCACAGGTACCTTCCAAAGACCAGCTGGGGATATCATGGGGATATCTCAGGCATCAGCATCCAGGGTACTACATCAGTTCCTGGATGCCATGTTACCACATGCCAATGAGCACATACTTCCCAATGCAGGAGGAGTTGGGACAGCAATACGTATTTCTTCCAATCGCGGTGGCTACGGCTCATCTGGAGGTACTGGGTGCAATAGACTGCACGCGACATACACATCAAGTCACTCACCTGGGTGGAGCAGGGTAGGTGCTACATAAACCGCTAGCGGGATTCCCTCCATCAATCTGCCAGGTCATGTGCAATGCCCTGGGCATTATCATGGATGTGTGTACTGGCAGTCCTGGAAGCTATCACGACTCCCACATCTGGCATGCCTCAGAGCTGTATCAGGTATTTGCCAGGGGGGACATCCCATATGGCCACCTGGTAGGGGATGCTGGCTATGCACTGGAACCGTGGATGATGACTCCCATCAGAAATGCACACACAGTCACGCAAGAACACCATAATGAGGCAGTACATCGAGAAACCAGAACCATCATAGAGCACATGTTTGGGATGCTGAAATCATGGTTCTGTTGTTTGGACATATCTGGTGGAGTCTTGCAGTACTCTCCAGGAACATGTGCCCACATCTTCATAGTATGTGCCATGCTACACAATATGATCCTGCAGAAACATCTGCAGCAGGGACAGAATGGTGAAGGCCCTCACAGCCCACCACCATTACCAAGGGACCCACAGGCACAGGGGGACTCAGACCATGAACACCCTGTGCTAGCCCCAGTAGGCAGATGGAGGCATGCCCAGTATGCCCATGCCTCGGCAAAGAGGGAACATATAGCATACACACTCGACAGTGGTGGGCAATTCATGGACTGGACACCCCTTTCTCCACCTGCACACATAGCAAACATGGATGGCGTAATAACACACATGACCACCTGTAAATTGTCATGTATAGGTGGGCTACTGTGTGCATCCTACATAGGTAGCCCTCAACCAGTATTGTACACACAATCGCCATTGGCTAAAAGATAAGTCAATACCTGAACAGTAATTTAAGCTGGTCAGCATGTGTCCATACTCGTATGTACAGGTTCATAGATACATAGGTAGGTACATGCCCAACCACCAAGGCCACTCATAAGCATATTGGGGCAAAACGTGTCTGGCTGTCACCAATTCCATCGATCAACTAATCTGTCCCTCTGTGGAGCAGAGCCACTTGCGATCC
>NC_056731.1:578741555-578774432 GCF_019279795.1 Protopterus annectens
AAAAATATAAAGATTTAAGTGTTTAGCTAAGTGCCAATATTGTTCTGCATTCTATATTAGCAAAACAGAGTGAAAGCTCAGAGAAAGAATATATGAACATCAATAAGCTATAGGCAAAAGCAAAATAGATAATGCCCAAGCTAAACACATTCAACTTAACAGAGAACATAAATTTAACTTCATGGCTATTGACCAAGTTATGCAGGACATCAGAGGTGGTCCTACACCTCTGCAGCTTGAAGAACTTGAGTTAGTTTGGCAAATCAAGTTGAATGCTTACAACTTTCCAGGTTTAAATGAAACCTGTTCTATCAGTAGTATCTTAAAACTAAAAAGCCTGCAGAGATGAAGGAATAGCAGCAATGCATATTTACTGTCCTTATTTATATACACTGTTTAGTTATATATAGTCAGTAATCAACTGCTTTTTAAGTTGTTTTTAGTTATATTTGTTTACAAGAATATTAACTCAATAGCATGTCCTGGAATGTAATTAAGTTTTTATTTTGAGTACGTTGTATTTGTAAGGTAGTCCAGTTATTTATCTATTTGTAATTTTAGTTGTTACAAATTTTAGTGTGTGACACTTAGTACAACAGATTTGCCTTTAGAAATTAGTTTGCCTTTAAGAAGTTCAAGGCATGCGTCATGTTGTAACTAGATTGGTTACTAAGACCACCTGATTCTATAAACACAGATTTGAATTTCATTTTACTGTTTCTGAGGAAGTTTGCTTGCTTGGCAAACGAAAAGCGCTTAAAACTTAAACTACTTGTGTATTAATAAACCACTCGTTTTTTTACTTCGGCAGCTTGTCGTGGCAGAGTTTTCCTTTATTTTTTCAGTTTGTTGCATTTATTCGTTTAGCAGTATCTATAGCTATATATATAAATATATATATATATATATATATATATATATATGTATATATATATATATATATATATATATATATAAAACTATATATATATATATATATATATATATATATATATATATATATATATATATATTTATATATAATAAGTATATATATATATATATATATATATATATATATATATATATATATATATATGGGTTTATATGACTTCATCGAATTTACAGAAACTCGAAATTCATATGGTGAAGACTATATGATCGAGTTTCCAAAAACTCAAAATAAAAGAAAAAATAGATCTACATTTTTGCAGGGAGCAAGCACACATGCACACCCCCCGCACCCCCTGCAAATATTTATACCAACTCCAAGATCACACTACAGATAAGAAAGGGGTAAATTCCCCGATCTGTACTGTACAGCAATCTACAGAAAACTGCTTCAAAGGAGAATGTACCATTTTCTCCATTGTACTGTGTTCTTGGAGCTGGTATATATAATTTGAATTGTTGTGGGGGGTGCAGGAAGGATTGTCACCCTGCAGAAATGTAGATTTGTTTTTGATTTTATCTCAAGTTTTCAGAATCTTGATCATTTGGTTTCAACCATATGAATTTTGAGTTTACGAAAACTTGATGAAGTCATATAAACCCATATATCTATATACCTATAAATATCTATATCTATATATCTATGTATATCTATATATATATATATATATATATATATATATATATATATATATATATATATATATATATGTATATATATATATATATATATATATATATGTATATATATATATATATATACATATATATATATATATACATATATATATATATATATATATATATATATATACATATATATACATATCTATCTATCTATATATATATATATATATATATATATATATATATATATATATATATATATATATCTATAATACACACATACATATCTATATATATATATATGTGTGTGTGTGTGTGTGTGTGTGTGTGTGTGTGTGTGTGTGTGTTGTAGATATAGGTATAGATATAGCTAAAGCTATAGCTATACAGATATAGATAAAATGTCCATGAAGGTTAAGGCTCTTATACTCAAACATAAAGTACCTTCCCTAATTCACCCTGATCAACCCATCATCCTTTCAGGTACACAGAGCAAAGACTATGGGCAGGATTCACGAAGCCTCCGTGTAAGAGTTATAACTCATACACGGAGGCTGCAGTTAAACGGAGTGATGTCAGCATGCTCTGCATATTCATGAGAGCATGCTGAATCACACCTAAGTCTAACACGGTCCGTGTAAGACATGTGGGGCCGTGTCCGTAGGCTGATCCCTGCAAGCGGACATGCCCCTATAAGTGTAAAGGTGTCCAAAGTAGACACCCACAACAGAGTCCACAGAAATGTGAATAAACACAACACAACACATGCCCCTACAGACTAGTAAACATAAAACAATCTAAATGAACATGTCATATTTTTTTTAAATTGTAACAATGTTTAACCGTGAATGCGCTGCTTATGCTGGCGTGCCCGTAGCGCAGCTACAGTTAGCAGTCAATGGGAAAGCATATAAGAACTAAATATGCAGAATAAGCCAGGAAGCAATAGCGTAGCGGTAGAGATGCCGGCTGCAGAGCAGGCATTCATGGTTCGAGCCCCCACAACACAATTTTTTTTTTGCAAAATAAGCAGGAAACAAGTCCCTGACACATATGTACACATAAAACCAGAATATATGTAAAATGGAATGAAATAGCCCATTTATATTGAATAAATGTGAGCTAAGAAATGAATATAAACTGCCAGATGTGCCCATAGCTGAGCTACAGTTCAACAGAGTGAGTGTATGTGCCCGTAGATAAGCATTGGTCCAAATGGTGCAAACTGAGTGCCCATAGCTAAGCAGTGGTTTACCATGCTAAATATATGTACCCCTAACTGAGCTGAGCGGAATATGCGTGCCGATAGCCAAATGAGGCTTAAACCAGCGTACCCCATTTGCGCGGAGCTGCGCACCGCGTAAACAAGCTAACCGACGGGCAACATTGAGCAAGCCGTATCAAAACTGCCTTTACACAGACACACCCCTCAACATGTCTAGACAGTCATGAAAAATAAAAAGCAGTGGCCAGGTTCGAACCCAGGATACTATACACCATAGTCAAGGTACAGAACCACTAAGCCATGATAGCAGTACCTAGAAATGCAATAATAGCTCATATATAGGAATGAATACAAACTACAGCATGACAATGCAGGTTTACTGAAGTTGATACAATTCCAAAATGGCCAATCACAGATATGTGTGGGAAAAATGGACTATATAAGCCCCATAGGCAGGAATACACAGCATAAACGATTGTAGAACAGACCTGCAGGCAGAATGTCAGGTGTAGGAGAGGGTAGTCACTTTCGAGCGCAGAGGTGGGGTGTTGAGGAGTCCAGGTACATGGCCTGGCTCCTAGTCCACAACCATGAGGCCCAACTCATGCAGGGCCAGGTCCTCTGGGGAGCGTACAGGGCTGAGGCGTGGGACCAGTTGGCTCATGAACTCACCAGTGCCACAGGAATTCCAAGGACAGGTGAGCAGGTCCACCACCTCCATGCGGACCTGAAGAGACGCAAGCAGGACCAACTGAACCTTTGGATCCAGGAGGCCCGGCAATCACCCAATGCCCCACCACTGAGTAAGTAACAATTAATTATGTATGTAGAAAGTTAAACTACCTGAAATTATGGAGATGTGTATTCCAATATTACTTCATTTATATTACAGCTGCAGGTGTCCGTTCTGCAAACCGCAGAGCCTATGCCGATAGGCTGGTGCGGTTGCACCACCAGGCAGGTCAGTAATCCACTACTAGTAACTGTAAAGATATATAAATGTATGACAGTCAGCAAAAGAGTGCAGTG
Organism: Protopterus annectens; assembly: GCF_019279795.1. Taxonomy (NCBI): domain Eukaryota; kingdom Metazoa; phylum Chordata; order Ceratodontiformes; family Protopteridae; genus Protopterus; species Protopterus annectens. Next base: position 578,745,367 of record NC_056731.1, read on the forward strand.
TAGCCAGGAAGGAATTAAATCTGCAAGTAACAGTGTGAAAGTGTATGCAAGTATTGCCTGATTACAACAGTTCCCAGCCTGTAAGTGTAAACTAAACATGAAACTGTCCAACATATATTTTGAAATAAAACTGCCCTGCCTGTAAGAAAATAGTACACAACCTGCAGCAGCATGTAAAGTAGAGCTGCAGAAGAGGATGAAATCACATGTGTGAAATATATCCCTGTGGAAATACTGAAACATGACAGAAGTGAGACTGCTGGAAAGAACTGTAATAACTACTGTTAAAACATGTCAATAAAGCCGAGAAGTACCAGTCTGAATAGTAACATGAAAGCAAGTGAGAGAGTGTGTGAAAGTGTCAGGAATACAGCAATACAGTAGTAATAACCCCTGAATAAACTATACTGCAGTTAGGACAGAATTAAATGCATGTGAGACTCAGAACCAAACAGCAAAATCTGTTCAAAGTGTTGCTGCATGTGGAATGTGTACACCAAAATCTGGATATGTTGCTCCCAGTCTGAAATACGCAGATAGGATGATTGTCTGATATACCAAACATCCACACCTGTCTACAAGTATATAAAGCAAAAGTAACAGGATGATGTACCTGAACAAAGCTTGATATGAATGTGTATGAACAGCAAGAAAATGTAGATTGATGTTGCAGTAACAGTCCCATCTGCAAGGTTAAGTAGTTAACATATAGGACACCGTAGTTAGAACAGTAGTGTGTATATAACTGTAGCTATTAGAAATGTACAGCATATGTATTTGTATTCAAAGGTGTTAATATTACTTTATTTACCCCACCCTCTAACCACCTATAACCCATTCCACGTGGAAATGGTATGTGCAATCACAATTAACACCCTGGACGTCTGTCCTGTTGGGTCATATATATTTGCATGTCTGTTGATGCATCCGCCCTGTTCATACATCCACACCTGATGGCCTGTTGCCATCAATCAACCCTGCATGTTGTTGGACTGTGTATTACTGTTCAAATTATGCATGTGTTATGCACGCTGTTCAATGGTGTGAATATCTGGGTGTTTGGTTAATGGGAATACTAATGCATGCTGTTACAACTAACTGTGAATGGTATTATATGTCACTAACCCAAACTGTCATGACATAATGCAAAACATAGAACGGCAGGGAAGGCGGGTTCCAGCGGACCCACCTCTCCCACCTCAGCTGGCGAGTGCACCTGGCACTAGTGCCGAGTCCGGACCCTCCTCCGGTGGCCCTGTGCCACCTGCGGGTGGAAGCGCTGCAGGGGATGGGGCTCACCCCCCCTCTGCAAGTGTGGTCGGAGGAGATCCACCACTCACCCTCCGTAACGTCCAGACTGTGGTGCGTAGGGAGATTCGGGACTCTGTCCTTGAGCCCCTACACCAGCTCGAGGCATGGGTGGCACAACTAATGGGCTTGCCCATTGCCCCGCCTACACAGCCCCCAGCACAGCCCCATCCTGGGCAGTGAAGGAACAGTGGCAACTGCCTATGGGTGGGGATATCAGTTCCACTGTTGCCATCTGTGGGCTCATGGGCTCTGGATATCCAAACCTCCGTCCCCGTCAATTGTGTAACCCCCCACACGTGTCATACACTGCCCCTGTATGCGTCTTGTTTGTCTTGTCTGTTTATCTACCCAGCCTACCTCCCAAGCTGAACCGACTTCCTTCACCTGACATACCACTCTTACCTGAAAAAAAAAAAAAAAGGCACTCTGTACCCACAAAAAAATTACGCCCCATACATAGCTGCCCATTCCGCACACATGTCCACTGGACATGGAACCTATCAATTACAATTGGCTGTACAACAAGTATTATTGTTGTCCTGACACCTCTCCCAGGGGTGGAAGGTTTCAAATGTCACACCAAATTACATACATATGCACAGCTGTTGCTGCTGAAGAAATGGGCAGCTATGGGCCTTACCTACATCCCTCCTGCACATCCCAAGCTTGTTTCCCTACTGTCTTACCCTCTTTGTGACCCCTTTTTCACCACTTTCCTGTCTCCCCATTTTCTTTTCTTTCAAAGAAAATAGCGTGGGTGTGCGCGGAGCTAACCGCCAGTGCGCATGCGTGAGCTCCGCGCAAACCAGCGCTAGCCTGGTTACAACTGCTTAAAAGTGCCTTAGTCACTGTGATTGACAGGTCCTGTACTCAGTTCAAAAGAAAAATAAACTCCCACTGTCAGTCCCGAACCCAGGACCTTGGAAACAGTAGTCTATACAACCTACCACTAAGCCATGACTCTCATACAAACATATTGTGCTAAAATAAATATAACCTGTAAAAGTAGGGATGAATGTAAAGTGAATATAGGATGTGTAGTACACAAAGCATGTAACTTAAAATAAATGTCAAAAACAATGGATATCCATAATAGTAGTGTGTGAAAATAAACAGCCATGCTAGTTGGCAGCCTGTAGATAATAAGGTCAGTTAAAGTACATAGATATATGTATGCATATGTACATATATATATATATATATATATATATATATATATATATATATATATATATATATATATATATATATATATATATATGACTATATATACTTGTAGGAGTCAATGTCCATACACACTTGCTACAGGAACATGAAAGAGGAATGGAGAAATGTGAATATACAACACAGCCTGAAGCAGGAGAGAGATACTAACCTTTACACTCACAGAACACTGTCCACAGCATACCAGCATGGTCCCCGCCCACAATGTGAAAGGGCAATGCCTATCACACATACCCTTTTATAGCAGTGATCTGAAATCACAGTGAGAACTGCAATCAGTACACAACTGGCTGTATGCAATTAGCAAATGCTGGCCTCCAATTGGTGCAGAGGCCATCACATGGACCTATGCAGATACCTACAAAAGCATCCAGTGCTAACACTCCCAACATGCAATAAGTTAATTGCATTGTCTGTAAGCAGACAGAGGGAGGCTGAGAAGTTGAAGAGAAAGAGAGAGAGAGAGAGAGAGAGAGAGAGATCACACAAAAAAAAAAAACTGTGACCCTCTCTACCCTGAAGCTGTCAGCACTGAGAGTGATAGCAGCAGCAAGCAGAAGCTGTGGAACGCAACCAGCTGCGACAAACAGAGGTAATGCAAGGTAGCAGGTTAACAGTGTGCATACTGTCAACCCTCCAAATGTGTCATAGGTCTGTATCTATAGGTATGTCCATGTGATATGTTGTGTGTATGTACTTCCAACAAAAGGGGATGACCACACATCACATGTCAAGCAGTGATAGGCCAGGATCCTGGCAGCATGTGTCTGTGCTGCTAGCAATGGCTGTAGTGACCGCTTTGACATGTCAGCCAGGCCCACATGTCAGGATCAGCCCATCCCAAAGGCACACTGGCTGGGAACAAGTGTCTGCAGGTACCTGATGTCACTGCACATGCATCCCCTACTGCATTAACCCATAGAGTAGCAGACCAGGCCCATTATGCATATGATGTGGTAATCCCCAGGGTCAGTTGAGGTGCCCCACTAGTGTTGTGGGACCACCGTTGCTGCATGCCACTGTCCAGGTACATATCCTGTAGCACGCCAGATAAACTATCAGTGTTACATGCGGTGGTATGTCCCCTCAGAGTTCTGGTAGCACACATCCAGGGGACCACAAGGTCACAGGATGCTGTGTGTTCCGCTCTGCCGAGGCCCCCACCTGGACATAAAAGTATGATAGTGATGTTACATGCATCTGTGATAAATATTCAAAAGGTGAGGGAGAGGGAGGGGGATATGTGCACCACATGTCTGCAGGAATGTAGCCAATATGCATGTGTCAGGTGAATGTTAAGTAGGTGTGGACTAACACAGAGCATATCTGAGGCATGTGGTCCGTATGTGTAACATAACTGAAGAAGGCCCCGTGGTCATCCACAGTGTTCTTGTCTATCACCCTCCCAGAGTAGGCTGTGGCTGTTGTTATGACGGACTGTAGCATAGTACCAGTGCTGACCACAGATGCCTACCCTCAATGTGAATGTGCACTGTCCTGCAGTAACCTCCTGCTATTGTTAGACAGTCTGCCTCTGTCTGGGGTCCACTGGACAGGATGCCTAACCGTTGTGCATAGGGTCTGGGGTAGACATGTGTGCAAGTGCCATGCAATCTGCAGCATGTATGTGGTAAGCATTTGCAAAGGGCCAGCAGTGTGGCTTGTGGCTTCCACTGGCACAGTGTGCTGCATGGATACCACCCCAGTCCCAGCAAGTGAATAACTGTCTACCACATACATATCAATGTAGTCCACTGTACTGGTGGTGGTGGTGGGATATGTATATCCAGGCTGAGTAACGATGTCTACATCAGAGTGGTGGACGGTGTCCCACATACAGTACCTTGGACTGGACCCCCAGAGTGAGGTTGTGCATGGCACCTGTCAGTGTGTGCTGAACGATGGGGCATGCTACTACGTAGTGTGGAATGTGGCAGGTATTGTTGCACAGGTGTTCGCTGAGCACTGATATCTGGCCATGCACCCGTGTATCCGCCATGACACACACATGCAACATATGGGAGTAGTAGTATATCACTGCACATGCATATCATGTATAGTATGTGTGCCATACATTGCTGTCATCGTCCGCTGATATCCTGTCTGTGTTCTCTTCCAGGGTGATGGCGCAACAGCGTAACCCCACCTACTCTGCTGCGGAGGATGAGGAGGTCCACCAGAGCCTGGTGCGGGAGTATGACATCCTGTTTTCCCGCACCAGTCAGAACCAGCAGGAGAGGGCCGCACTGTGGCAAGACCTGGTCCGTAGGGTAAATGAAATTGGCATGCATAACAGGACATATGAGCAGGTATGACATCACTGCAGTGATTTAATACGAACTGTCCAGCAGCGTGCAGCAGATATCCACAGGCAACAGGTCGCCACAGGAGGTGGGGTGGCCACACACCCCCCCCTCACCAGACTGGAGGGGCTACTCCTAAGTGTTGTGGCTCCAGCCCTGGAACAACAACAGCAGTACACCTGCATTATGATGGAGGCTGGTTCCACACAGCAGCACGACATGGAGCGTGCAGGTAAATGCCAAATGTACACCTGACTGTTCTGTACACTGGAACATATGCAATATCAATGGGACAGATGTGCCCACTAACAGTAATCTCATCATTTCTGCAGGTCCCTCCAGGGTTACAGAGAGACAGGCCATCCATGCTGGTGAGTGTGTTTAACATAACCTATAATAGTCCTGATAATGCTAGTAACAGTAGTGTAACTCAGTACTGCTCTGTGTGTATACTGCAGGGCGTGCATGTGTGCATGTGTGCAGGTGTGTCAGTACCCATGTGTGCATGTGTGCCTGCGTCCAGTTGTGCATGTGTGCCTGTGTCCACGTGTGCATGTGTGCCTGTGTCCACGTGTGCATGTGTGCCTGTGTCCATGTGTGCATGTGTCCATGTGTGCATGTGTGCCTGTGTCCACGTGTGCATGTGTGCCTGTGTCCACATGTGCATGTGTGCATGTGTGCATGTGTCCATGTGTGCATGTGTGCATGTGAACATGTGTGCATGTGTGCATGTGGGCATGTGTGCATGTGTCTATGTGTGCATGTGTCCACGTGTGCATGTGTGCATGTGTGCATGTGTCCATGTGTGCATGTGCATGTGTGCATGTGTGCATGTGTGCGCTATGCATGTGTCCAGGTGTGCATGTGTGTATGAGTGCATCACTGGTAACAATGTCTGGTGAATGTAAACTGTGTTTCCTGTCTTCATCCCACAGGTTCTGGGGCTGCTCTGGTGACCTGCAGCAGGGAACCTGAAACCTGTGCCACGGCTACTGGTGATGATGATATATGTGTAATGGTACAGGAAGGTGTGTCAGTGTCTGCCATTGGTCAGCCAATTGACAGTACACAGCTGTCAACCCCATCATTGCGCACAGTCATCCTGCCTATACATCCTATGTCACCACTGTCCCTAGGTGATGGACAGGATACAGCGGGCATAGACCAGGGTAATGTGGTACCTGTGGCACATGCATCCCCACACAGCAGCCATGGGCAGGGTCCTCCAATGGTACCACACAGACAGTTTCCCATGGGTTCTCGTGGGAGCATTCGTGGGCGTACTGCCCCTGGCCGACGTGCCCAAAGAGGTCTGTCAACCTCAGCGATGTTCCGGACTGTCATGCAGGCTCAGTCACGTATGGAAAGGTACACCAGACAGGGTCTGAGGGAGCTCAGAGCATGCTGCACAGCCATGATGGACAGTATGCGTGACATTGCGGATGCTATCCGTAACTTCACCGATGTCATAGACAGACGTTGTGGGGACATATTACAGCAGTTCCACAACCAGATGTCCATGAGCCAGGGCAATGGTGGGCGCCTGCGCGCGGGACCGAGCCGTCAGATGCCGCAGCCGCAGCAGCTGGCAGTCGGCGCAGAAGGCAACAGGCTCGCACACGCCCCCATAATGCCAGCAGCAGCCCCAGCAATGCTGGGTCTGTGCTGTCATCAGAACGCCCCAGGAGACCACATGCACGTGGCTCTGGACAGTCCCAACAGAGACATGTGTCCAGTCAACACACACCCGCTTCTGATGACAGTACCCAGTCAGGCGTTGTACTGGATATGGTCCGTAGCACTCCTGCCAGGCACAGGTACCGTGTCCGTGCACACAGACACTGATCTGTATGGCCTGCCAGGTGCAGTCTGTGGCTGTCCACAAACCCCTGTATATGGCAGCCATGAGGTGGAACTGTGTGCGTGCATACACACATGTGGAATGTTAACACCTAGGGCAACCACATACATGCACACACTGCAGCAACACTGGCCCACCCTGTACTGCTGCCCCTCACCAACACACATACACACACATGTCAATTGGTGGTATCAGTGGCTGACTCAGGCATACCTAATCCACACCCTGTGCATATGATGACACTGTGCCACCTCCTGCAATCTCCAACATCAGTGCGGGAACAGGTATACACGTTGCTGATGCACAGGGTGACTACATAGACGTGTATTAGTAGTATCATGTTGGTGACAATACAGTGTGCTGCTATGACTGTGTGTGTACCCCAGCATGCCTGCTGTAGTAACTGTATGAATGTCCTGAATTGTTATCTGCACCCATAGTACATACCAAAGCATAACAGATGCACATAATTGCATGCCGGTGGTAAGGTTGTCAACAGATAGCCGCATACATGGGTAGCACTGGGGGAAAGCTAACGCAAGTAGTGATATGCAATGGTGGACATGTACAGTACTGGTGTCAAGATGCCCACAACAACTATGCCATGTGTATGTTCACGCATCTAGATATGTGTGCAGTACCAATGTTGTCCAGACCACAAATAAGTATGACATAATATCGGTTCCACCATGGCCATCTGTGCTGCGAATTCCTGGGTACATGTTGACAGTGCCTACATATATGCATTGTGAATTACTGTTATTGTTACCCCTTCTTTGTTGTATGATGCAGTACTTCCAGCCCTGTGTACTGTAGCCTTGTTTGCATGCATGTTTGCCTGGGGTCCCCTGGAACACTGCTTACACCTGCAATGCGGGGTTACAGTGCTTTCGTAGACTGCTAGTGACATCTGCATAGCGTACCATATGTATGTCAACCTCACACATGGCAGAACGTCACTGTCTGTCCTGTACGCATGTAAGTAGCCTGTGACACATTGCACACGTCTTACCCGGCATATACCCATATGTGCAGTCATATATGTCAGTGCTATGGAACAGAGGCAGTCCACACACACATACACACCTTCAGTATGTTGTTCCCCATTGGCCCTATGTGTTGGTACACACCATGGCAATCACACTACTAGGGTGGCATGTCCAAAGGTAACAGAGCTAAAGCCTTCCTAGCCCCTCCAGCTAAAGGTGCCATAGCTCGCTCACACCTTGTTGCAGCCCTTCTGTATGCATCCCCTCTACTCTCACATATGAACAAGACTGTCCTTAACAAGCACTGGATTTGCTACATCCACATTGCCAGGTTTGCCACTGGCCCGCCTGTTAGGACACATCATTGCATCAATCTAAATCAGCTTGGTTGGCTATCAATACCCAGCCTAATACAGTATAACCAACTGATTATGGCCTATAAACTCCTGTATAGTCCAGACAATACTCCTGCACTTACATTACAATCACCTCCTATAACAATCCTAGACCGCTTCGATCCTCTAACATTGTACTACTGCGAACTACCGAGTCTAGTAACACAGCTGGTCATTCTCTCTGGGCAAATCCTGTACGTAGATCCTGGAACCCACTTCCAGCTGATATTACCCTAATGTCCACCTTAGGTCATTTAACAGTAGACCCAAACAACATTTGTCATGTAACTGGCTATGTCAGTGTATCAGGCCTGGCTAGCTCGGATGTGTAACCTGTGTGAACAACTGTACTGTGTAAATACAATTTAATCCTGGCTTGTGCTCAGGTCTAACATTAACCTGTGGAACATGTTGGACTTGCTTACTTATGTAATCTCTGTAAATAATCTGTTTGTACTATGTCATGCTAGTATTCTGTAATGCTGTATCTGCTACCCTCGTAGCCTGTCTCCATGGGCCTACCCTGGGAATGGACATGCATCCATTTGGGCTATCCCTGTCGACATATGTAGGTAAAATAAATAAAGCAATACATGATATTACAGTGATGACAATACCAGTCAGACATTGACACACACTGACAGCATGCTGAACACACTGGGGCATACGTGGGGACTCAGACTAGCAGCCTGCCTGTGCATCACACACCTCCGCAGCTGGCACACAGGCATATGTTCCGTCAGAACAGAGCACATGCCACATATGGCACGCACATCCCCTGTGCCACACACCCACAGCCTGTAGGGCTACACAACACACCTGCTACAGATGTGTCAGGTACCTGTCATGTGTGCTGCACTGGGGTCCCGCTCAACAGGCTGCATCTGGTGAAGGGCACGGTGATATGACTCAGGGGCACTATGGTCCACCACAGCACACATGCATACAGGTCAGACAGAGGCATGGACAGATATGACTCACTCATTGACCATGCCAGTGTGGCTGCCTGGGACATACCTCCCTGGATTACATGATAGGGAACATAGAATGGATCTCTCAGCATGTGGCACAGGCCAGTATGAGCCTGATGTTGGTTGCCAACATACTCTCCCCAGGTATTCTACCACTATATGTGGGAAGGCTGTTGTATGTCTACATTATGCTCAGTCTCCACTGTCATTCATAGGGTATCCACTGGCTGTCAACGCCTGCTTACATGCTAGGGAAGCCACATTGATGTTCACGGGTCATCTTGCACGTGACACACATGGCCCGATGTATACTGGCATGGCTCCTTGGTACACACATACTGCCTTATGCTGCAGGATATGGTTTACATAGCGACCTCCGTGGGTATCACACAGGTTAGGACACTAACAGTGCTGCTACACAACTACAGCAGTGTACACCGGAGGATGCATGCACCGGACACTGCCCTCAGCACGGTGAACTGCAGTGTCTGTGCAGTACCAGATGCATGATTCATGCCTCACAGGTGTTACCCATCACTGACAGGTTATGCCCTACCATGCCTGTCGTCCCCTACACATGTAACACACATGGATAGGGTGTGGTATCCCGGTTAACACAGATACACACACCTCCAGGTTGTTGGCACAGCACAAACCATCAGGGCCTACTCAGGTGCAGCTGACAGTGTGTCGGACTGCCATCTGGTTCATAGCATGGCACACACAACCCTCACATACACAGGAAGACCACCTATCCTCCATAACAACACCGGCAATATGACAGTCCCATGAACTGTGTTTATAAGGCCATACTGCATCCAGCCGAACATTGTGTGTGAGCATTACTGTAGCTACAACACTCTAGCTGAAGAGTTCACAGCATGTGGTCACCGACATGCAGTGGAATGACATGTTACCACTACCACAACAGGTGGGAACATACAGCACCTGTACATTGACTACATGTACACTATATGGGCCAGACCAGATGTGTATCCCCTGCTGTAGGTCTTTCACCATAGACACCCAAACTGTATAGGGACATACCACGTGCGGACCCTGCACTAGGACACAGTCATATTGGTATACATTGCTAATACCATTTATCCACACAAAGCATGTGTCAGACATGGTAACTACTGCAGGTCACAGGTATTTCCGTGTATGTGTCACACACATACATCATGTGTGCAATGCCATTGCTGGGTTAGGCGATGGCATGCATTGGTATGTACAAACACCCGCACAAGGTCATACTGTGTGACACAACCACACGTGATAGTTGTGGGTTACCCAAACATGCCTATCTGTACTCTGACGATGGTAATAGACACAGTAGCAGAGCACACTATTGGCATTACTAGCCAACCAGCCCTGTCTGGCTGTGCTGATAGTGTGGTGACATCCCCTGTGTTTACTGGTGGGTTATGCAGCATCTGGTGTATAGTAGTATTTGCCAAAAGGATCTGTTCCTCACACTTGCATTTACACACACCCTACTACCCCCAAACACATGCAAACTTGCCATATGCAGGATTCATTCCCCTACCTACCTATGTCATGACACGTGACAGGGACGCATTAGCAAAGCGCACTGTTCGGTTTACTAGATAGTTCCTCGTCTCTGGCTATACTTAGAGGGTGCTGACAACATCAGTACTTTGAAAGGGTGCATCAGGTAGTGTGATCTCCTGATTGCCAAAACTAACATGTTTTTCAGACGGAAATGCACACACACAAACTCCCCACATCCAAACACACACACATGCCATTTACAGGTTTCAAATTCCTACCTAACTACATTACGATACTTGGGAGAGACGCATTAGCATAGTGCACTATTCACATTACTGGGAGGCTTCCCTTCCCCTGCTGTACTTATAGGGTGCTCACATCATCTGTGTTAAGAAAGGGGCGTCTGCATCCTGTAGTGTGTTCTCCCAGTTGGCAAAAGGAACATTTTCCTCATACATATCTGCACACACACAATACCCCCCCCCCCCCATCCAAACACACACACTTGGCATCTGCAGGATTCAAACCACTACCTAACTATACTTTTACATCTAGTTTGGCGCAATTTTATAAACATATGGATTGGTATTATATTTTATATTATATTATATTTAAGTTATTTGTTTATGTGGTCTACTGCTTTTCCTGGCCGTTACAGTCAGTTGTGTTTATTTGTCTTATACTTCCACTGTCACTTTAAAGAACAGCTCTTGCCAATTATTTTATTAAGCAATGACTAATGTTTTTTTGGCTTGCGCGCCAAAAAATTGTATATATAAGAAGACAAGTTTTTATTGTTCATTACACCTGAAGAAGCGTAGTCCAACTACGTGAAAGCGCTTGTGTGTTTTTATGGCTCAATAAAAGATATCACGTTTATTCAACTTTTTCATGTGGTGACTCCTGCTGGAATCTGGTATTATTAGCTTTTTTACATTTTTCTACGAGGAGTCTTTGCTTTCTTGCTACAGTTCATTGTTTTTTTGTCTGCTCATTTTGCTGTTTGCAAGATTGACTCATGGAACACATTGACATCGAATTAGACTTCCATCCAGAGACGAGGACATCTATTTTACCGGCTTGGGACTCTCTCAAGCACTGCACTGAGAATCCTTTATTGACTCTGGAACTGACGAACCAAGCTACTGTTTCACCACAAACTCCTAATGGTGAGAGTGTTACTGAATTTAACAAATTATGTAGACTATTCCAGGATGATTTATATCAGTTACAGAGGTATGCGTGGCAAAGACTGCATCTAGAGGCATGCGTTCATTTTAAAATAGTTCCTAGATGCATGCGTATTTTTTGTATGCCATCCTATGGGGAAACTCATCCCATACTTTTGAGAAAATGGCAAGACCTTAATATACAACTTGGGTTCAGCTATATTAATCTGTTGCTAGAATATTTCGGTCCACTTGAAATTGACTTAAGAAAGAAAATAGATGCACAATATAAAGTCATTTCAGAATGTTTCAAAACTGAATATTTTATTAAAAGACTGGACAGTGTTTGGTCCCAGGTTCATTCTTTTAGTGAACGACTGAAACTAGTGAAACAGAAAAAACTGATAAGGGATGCTAATGACTTTGCTTCAGGTCAAGTTTTCCTTTGGCCTAGAACTGGTAACACACATATACAAGCTACATCTAATACGGAGAATTTTATTAATGCCTCTAACTCAATACTTTCTACAAATGGGACTTCTAATACTGATATTGACACAGTTCCTTCTTCTAAGCCTACAACCAGTAATATGATGAATAATGAACTGATATCTAATAATCATTCTTCCCATCCTCTGAATGATTTAAATGATGTGAATTCTTCTAGTGACACACCTCCTCCAAACCAACAAGCAGCTAAAGCTTTCCTTTTAGCAGGAGCTAAACCAAAGGATTCAGCCCCTGCTACTAACTGTTTTTTACCCTTTCCTGTAAAGCAACAACCAGGATGGAGAGGCCGATCAAACAGCAGAGGGCCACGAAAAAGAAAAGGATCCGAAGAAAGATACACAACCACAAGGAAACAGAGAAATTGAACTCTTTAGTACATAACATTTCTGACTACATCCCATCTGAGTCAGACCTCTCCCTCTTAGAGAAAGGTCTTAATTTTATACCTTCCCAGACTAGTTTTCTCAATGATGTTCTTGTTGATCTAAGATTGTTTTGTCGCAATGTATCTCTGAAAATTTTATTCAAAAATAATAGCGCTTTAGATACGAAAGCTTTAAAGAATTTCTTTAGAGTTAAAAGCAGTTTCATACCTTTTATGCCACACAATGTTGAAAGTTTTCTGAAAATGTGTGAGACAGACTTTTATGATTGGTTTGCTCTAAGTAAGAAAAGATGCTGTTTTTTTAACATTACCAAAGCAGAACAAGACTCTCTGCATGCTTTAATAAATAATACAGATATTATTATCAAGTCAGCTGACAAAGGGGAAGCTGTGGTTATTATGAATTTTTCAGATTATGATAATATTATGAATAATCTTTTATCTGATGATATTGTATATGAAAAGGTTACCCCAGAGACACTTAAGAAAATCATCAAAACTATACATTCAGATCTTTATGATCTTCTGATGGGTGGCCAGATCAGTTGTGAGCTCTATGAATATTTTTTTATAGAATTTCCCACAACTCCTATAATTAAAGGTCTACCGAAGATTCACAAAGACATTATTCCTGTACCGATGAGACCCATAGTCTCTAGTGAATGTTGGGCTACCTCCACTATCTCTTCTTTTGTAGAGAGTCTTCTTAGACCTTTGGTAGACAGCATCCCTAACATCCTTAGAGATTCTTACCAATTAATAGATTCCTTAAAAGAATTAGAATTTGAAAAGAAGGATACAGAGTTGTTATTGGTTACTATGGATGTTAAAAATCTCTTTACCTGCATCCCAAATGATCTAGGGCTTCAAGCTATCAATGAGATACTAGTCATTTTATCTGACTATAGCAATAACAGACAAATCCCGATCAATTATCTATTAGAACTGATACTCAATAATAATGTTTTTTCTATATCAAAAAGAACTTTATTTGCAGAGATGGGGGGTTGCCATGGGAACCCCCTGCGCTAATAGTTACGCTAATCTTGTGGTTTACAACTGGGAACGTGAATATTTATTTAAACATACTGAGTTCAATAGAATTAAGATCTACAAGAGGTTTGTGGATGACGTTTTTTTCATTTGGGAAGGCACAGAGACTGAATGTATTAAATTCATCAGTGAGCTAGAAACCACTTCTTCCTTTTTAAGGTTTACAGTGGAGACATCTTATAGCCAGGTACACTATTTAGATCTGAAGTTAGAGTTTAATGGCAATAAGATTGTCACCTCGTTATACAGGAAACCTACCTGGAGAAACACATTGCTTAGTTTTGAAAGCATGCACCCTAGGTTTACCTTTATGGGAATAATATCTAGTCAAATGCATAGAATATCTAAAATATGTAGTGATAATAATACCTTGCAATCAGAACTCAATACACTTGAGGCCTTATTTAGAGAAAGAGGTTATCCCCCCAAGCTGATCACAGAATGCAAACGAGAAGTTCTAAATAAATTAAATATCAATTATGTTTCAGCCACTAGTGAACATAGGACTGTTCCGAAGCAGCATTTTAGGATCAATGAGAGATTTACTGACAAGTTGAGTTATGTCACTAGATTTACTAGTGATATTGTTAATTTGAATAAAATTGTCTCCAGAAATTGGAATGTTCTAATAACGGATCCTTTTACTAAAACTATAGTGGGTGATTACCCCAGGTTTAGTTATAGAATATCTCATACTTTAAAGGAGCTTCTCTGTTCAGAGAGGATTGTACAATACAACAATGAAGAGAGTGACAAACAAGGTACTTTTCCTTGTGGTCGATGTTCCATGTGTCCCTATATATCTAAGAACATCAGTTTTTTACATCCAGAAGGCCTTTTCACCTTTATACCTAGGTTTTATAGTGATTGTAACACTACCAATTTGATTTATCTAGCTACCTGTGACTATTGTGATGCATTTTATGTAGGGTTAACTAAGAGGCGGCTTCGTGATAGAATTTACAATCACTGTTATGATATCAAGAAGGGACATGAATGCAATGCCCTAGCCAAACATATCATTGAACACAATACTCACACGTTTAGTTTCAAAGTTTTGGAGAAAATAGCTATAAATCCTAGAGAAGGAGACAGCAACAACCAGCTAGCTGTTAAAGAACTCAAGTGGATTTTTTACCCTGAAGGCTCACATTTATCCTGGTATTAACCAGTCTGTATTGGTCAAACCCATTTTGAATAATAGGAAAATATAATAAATTGGGCCTCTTAAAAACTAATGTGGTCTTAATACCTATCTTTTGTATCTTGACTGGTTGCTTAGGCTTTCCTTCCTGGACTTATTTCTTAATTATAATTAGTTTGATCTACTAGCTAAGCATACAGCTTTCTTATACATTTGATATACAGAATTACTACTCATATTTCATTCTCTTTTTCTTTTTCTATTCATATACTATGAACATAGTTATGTAATTGTTCAGGGTCTGAATTTTCATTTATATAGTCAACATACACATATATATATATATTTTTGTTTATTTATTATCAATGATTTTAACAACATTTCATTCTTATACATTAGTATGATAATTAATACAAAGAAATACATATATAAAATACATATATTATTTCAAAGGTATATATTTAGATTAATTGTCTGCAATTAACATATACACATACTTGTACAGGTATAGTTTATATAGTTCTATAGAAGGATAGATATATATGTTTTTCTGTATATATATTTTTTCCACATGTTATATCCCCTTTTTTATATATTTTTTATTTATAAAATCCATTTACATACATTATTAACTTTTCATTATTTAGTTCATTATATATTTTTTAAAATGTGACAAATAGTTATTTACATACTCTTATGCTGAATTATTACGATCTTTATAGTTTTTATTTTTTATTATTTTTTATTTCTTATTATCTTTTTATATATGTGATCCTAGAGACAATATTCTCATTTCTGTCTTTATTCTTTTGACAAGAGTGATTCATAGCACTTAGTATCATATAAATATCGTCTTTAAAAATTATATTGTTATTTTTTGATTTTTATAGGCAGTTGGTGTGGAAATATCTTGATGGTTAATATCCACATCATTTTTATAATTTTTAGTTTACTTCTCTAATTCTGACACTAGCAAGATGAACTTCGTTTATTTCACGTCATTTTTCACATTTGGCTTCTAATATAGTTCTGGTTTGTTCCCTCTCTGCTCTTACTTTTTGTTGAGTGAAACATCAGTATCATTACGCCTAGACATACTACATTATTGCTTTTTGCAGGGTTTCACCCATGAGTCTCACAACCACAATAGGTACTATCTTCAGGATAACTTTGATACTATGTATTAGTATTGTTATATATGAGTCGTTGACTCTAGATACTTCACAGCACTATTACTTAGAGTGTTTTATTCAAGAGTTTTAAAAACACTACAAACTTTGTTTAGTATGAGTTATGTTTTAAATTCATGTAGGTTTTTATTACAATTCTGTGTTTAACATCGGTTATAGCAACTAAGTATATACATTTCGTATATGCATACCGTTACATTTTTTGTTGATATGCGATGTTTTAAGGCAGTTGATTACAGGCACTTTGTTTTATAGGATGTTTACTTTAGAATTTGCATTGCTTGATAGTAAGCTCTCCTCTAAAACTACCTTTGCATATACTATATATTTTTTATTAAACTTGTCACGTCTACACATAATATATAGAGCTTGATCGTTCAGGATTATGTTGTTGTTCTTCTTAAGCAACACCGTTGCTTTACGTTTTTAATATATCTTAACCAGATTCTGTTTTATCTGAGTGTTCTCATGGAACGTGATAATTGATTGCTGACTTTTTAATGTATCTAAACATTTTGTCTGTATTTTTTATTTTGGAAGCCACACTAGTGAGCTGCCTTCCTATCACAGCTCATTAGCTGTTGTAAATATCTTAATTGCTCACATTTAAAGTGGCATGTCCTTTATACTTTGGATTACTGAATATATGTAGCTGAATTGTCGACTTTGTTTTTTATATATGAATTCTATCTCTGGTTCGTTGCTGAGCACGATTTTTATATGCCACATCTTTCATCAACAATAGTGAAGCGGTTATTTATTTAGTTGCCTCACTAGTGTTTTATTTATCATTTTACTTAGGTTCATTAAATAAACCTTCAAAACAGGTCCTTACAGCCTTATGTTAGATCGTCATTGGTCTACTGTGTTTTATAGTAGCAATACTCATATGTGTCACTAGCACTTTTTACATCTAGTTTGGCGCAATCTTATAAACATATGGATTGGTATTATAATTAAGTTATTTGTTTATGTGGTCTACTGCTTTTCCTGGCCGTTACAGTCAGTTGTGTTTATTTGTCTTATACTTCCACTGTCACTTTAAAGAACAGCTCTTGCCAATTATTTTATTAAGCAATGACTAATGTTTTTTTAGCTTGCGTGCCAAAAAATTGTATATATAAGAAGACAAGTTTTTATTGTTCATTACACCTGAAGAAGCGTAGTCCAACTACGTGAAAGCGCTTGTGTGTTTTTATGGCTCAATAAAAGATATCACGTTTATTCAACTTTTTCATGTGGTGACTCCTGCTAGAATCTGGTATTATTATTCACTACCTAACTATGTTATGACACATGAGACAGATGCATTAGCACAGCGCGCTATTCGCATTACTGGGAGGCTTCCCTTCTCCTGCTGTACTTATAGGATGCTGACATCATCTGTGTTAAGAAAGGGGCGTGTGCATCCTGTAGTGTGTTCTCCCAGTTGGCTAAAGGAACATTTCCCTCTCACAGCCTTTCACACACACAAACCCCACTCACCCACACACATACACACACACTGAGCATTTGCAGAATTCTACCCCCTACCTATGTTATGACACTTGAGATGGACGCATTAGCAGAGCGCGCTATTCGCATTACTGGGAGGTTTCTTTTCTCATGCTGTACTTATTGGGTGCTGACATCATTGGTGTTTAGAAAGGGAATGTGCATCCTGTAGTGTGTTTTCCTATTTGCCAAAAGGGACATTCCTCTACCACACACTTACACACACACCAACCCCACTCACACTGAGCATTTGCAGGATTTGAAACCCCTATCTAACCATGTTATGACACTTGAGATGGACGCATTAGCGGAGCGCGCTAGTCACATTACTGGGAGGTTTCTTTTCTCATGCTGTACTTATTGGGTGCTGACATCATTGGTGTTTAGAAAGGGAATGTGCATCCTGTAGTGTGTTTTCCAATTTGCCAAAAGTGACATTTCTCTCACACACACAAACCCCACTCAGACAGACACACACACTTGCCATTCACAGGATTCAAACACCTACCTAACTATGTTATGACACTTGAGACAGATGCATTAGCGGAGCGCGCTATTCGCATTACTAGGAGGTTTCTTTTCTCCTGCTGTACTTATTGGGTGCTGACATCATTGGTGTTTAGAAAGGGAATGTGCATCCTGTAGTGTGTTTTCCTATTTGCCAAAAGGGACATTCCTCTACCACAGACTTACACACACACCAACCCCACTCACACACTGAGCATTTGCAAGATTTGAAACCCCTACCTAACCATGTTATGGCACTTGAGATGGACGCATTAGCAGAGTGCGCTATTCCCATTACTGGGAGGTTTCTTTTCTCATGCTGTACTTATTGGGTGCTGACATCATTGGTGTTTAGAAAGGGAATGTGCATCCTGTAGTGTGTTTTCCAATTTGCCAAAAGTGACATTTCTCTCACACACACAAACCCCACTCAGACAGACACACACACTTGCCATTCACAGGATTCAAACACCTACCTAAATATGTTATGACACTTGAGACAGATGCATTAGCGGAGCGCGCTATTCGCATTACTAGGAGGTTTCTTTTCTCCTGCTGTACTTATTGGGTGCTGACATCATTGGTGTTTAGAAAGGGAATGTGCATCCTGTAGTGTGTTTTCCTATTTGCCAAAAGGGACATTCCTCTACCACAGACTTACACACACACCAACCCCACTCACACACACACACACACACTGAGCATTTGACACCCCTACCTAACTATGTTATGACACTTGAGACGGATGCATTAGCAGAGCACGCTATTCGGATTACTGGGGAGTTTCTTTTCTCCTGCTGTACTTAGAGGGTGCTGACATCATCTGTGTTTAGAAAGGGGATTGTGCATCCTGTGGGGAGGCAGACACCAAGCACACTCTGGCTAAGCTGTCATTCCCTAGGGCACACAGCCTAGTGTTGACCCTACACCCATATGTTTAATTGTGAAATGCACATTATTTGTTGCTGATAGACTGTTTGCACATCTTTATTGCCATAGCATTCCCTGTTTGTATGAAGAAACTTGTGCATCTGTGGAAGATGTTTGCATCTGGGAGGGATCCACCATATCATGTATGTCTCTGTAGTCATTTAGCTGTGTGCACTGGGCAGACTGCTATAATGTGGTTGGTTCCTGGAATACAACATAATAATACCAGCTATGTGTGTCCAACTGCTACACCGAGATTTGGCCTAAGTGTGTGAGCATGCCCAGTTCAGCCTTCCCATGGCATGTTGACAATGTGTGAGCATGCCCAGTGTGAGCATTCCATATGTTGGACTCTGCAGCCCACCACATTTGTGGATGAGTGTGAACTTCAACAACTATCACCCGTTTATGGTTGTGTGTTGTGTGTCATGTTGTGTAGTTACGGTACAACTGCTTTGTGTGTGAACACAACAGGGTTATACTGTGCCTGCAGTGTTTGCATGGGATACTTTGCATACAGTTGTCAACATCCTTTCACACTGACCTGACACTGTAGTACTGTATAGTGTACTGGTAGTACTTTGACTGTGGTGGGCAGTATCCTAGGCTTTACTGCTATCACTGCTTTACATTTTGATAGTGGGCACAACAGCCTGGTTACGGGCCAGTTGTGTACATCTGACCATGTTGCATTCTGTTCAGATATGAACTACTTAAACCAGGCTTGTCCAACATTGGTAGTGTTTTCCACAACATAGGTGTACATTTGCAAACACTAGCGATGTGCCCTAGTCCATGTGTAATGCTATTTGGAGAGTATGTTTGTCCTTCAACACACATGTACGTGGAGTTTGCCATGACATATGTCATGGTTAGTATACTGTGCCTCTGTCTACCTGTGACATGACAGTGGTACCCAGGATAAATCTACCATCCCCCATCCACTCATCAGGGTTCCTATTGAGGAAGATTGATATGTGACTCTATGGGTAGCCTGTGCTGGGAGTGGCTTCTGTGTTATGGAGCACACAGTACAGCTTGTCCTATGTAAGTGAGTGCTGGGGTTCAGGTCTCTAATGTGCATGGCTCACTGCCATTCAGATTGTACAAGGTGCAGCATGTTCATTGATGCCAGCGACACAGGCAACACATAGCATCTGTGCAAGCTCTTTGATACTCCTGATGAGGTACTGTTGGGGACTTTACAGTTGATGGAGGTGTCTGCTGAGGTATATCCCACAGGGGCTATTGTAGTCAATTGTACCGCTGATGAAGGATGACTGCAGAGCCACAATGACCTCCCTTATCTAGATCTGACAGCCTTTGTGAGTAGGTGGGTATATGGTATGTTCCTGTAAACACTACAGCACATGTTTGTCCAATGCAGGATATCTATCACCTTGTATCCCCAGGTCTCTCATTACATGTTACCTACATAATGGGTTCACACCTATGTGGTAATTGGTGGGCACTTACTGTATATCCACGGGGGTTGACTATACACATTTCTGCACTTAACTTGCTGACATGGCTATGGCACCAGTTGTCTGTTTCTATGTGGCCCTTTGTGGGATGCTTGTGTCAGCTGGTGGATCATATGTGGTGAGCAGTTTGTAGTCCTCTGCAGACATGTTCGGACACAGTCCTTCCATGTTTGCCTGTACCTATGGGACATATATACCAGACGAGGGTGTTCCCAGGACAAAGCCTTGTGGGATGCCAGTTATATCTGGTTTGTAGTCTGACATGGCTGCAGCATGTCTGACCATGTCTGTTCTGTCCTTGGTCTGGTTTGCAACCCCTCTACTGACATGTGGGTTTATATTTAAGCTGGTGAGCCTATCTATAATGAACACGTAGGGTATTGTATAGAAGCCTTTGCAAGGTCCAGATACACTGTGTGGAGCACATTGCCCTCATCAATGACCTTAATGGCTGTTTCAATTGAGTCAAACATGGTTAGGGGCAGGATCTTCACTTGGGAAGGCCACACTGGGTTGGGTCCGGTGTCAGTAGGTCCCCAATATCTTTACGTCTGTGGTACATGCTGATCCTTTCCATAGCTGTGCAAACCGAGCTTCTCAGGATTCTGGGGTAGTAGTGTTCAGTATCCATTCAGGCAACACCTTTGTTGAGAAGGACCACTGTTGTTGTACACTGCTCTTTGGGTACATATTCTGTGGTAGGGCTGACATTGAGCAGTAGTGTGGTTTGGCATTCCATTTATCTTGGAGTCCATGTTGCACTAAGCCCAGGACAACATCTCATACCATTGCTGCTGTGTGTTTTGCTTTGTAGATGTTGGCTGTTACCTCAGCATCTGCAATGTCAGGGGGCCAGCAGTCTTCTGGGATAGATATTCTGCATTCAAGGTTGCACTGCACCTGTCAGGATGTATGTGGGCAATATGTGTGTGTGTTTGTGATATTTGTGTGATTCAGGGCATATCTGTGAATTCCCAACATGGTTCCTACCTTCAGTTGTGAAAGCCTTGGGATTATCCTTAGTGTCCTGTACAATTTGTATCTTCATAGGTTCATAGGGTCATACTAGGCTATCCACCCTGGGCATTTGTTAGCCTAGCCAGAGTGTGTGTGGCTTTTGACACCCCTTGCTATGTGCATATTATGGCCATTTATGTTTTGCTTGGCTGTGCCTCTGTCTGGACATGACACAGTGAAGACCCCAGTGTAACTCTACAATCATCCATCCACTTGGCAAGATTCCTGTTGAAGAGTGTCAGTGAGGGGCTCTGCCTAACATGGAATGGGATTCTGGTCCAGGGTGTGGGGAGCCTCTGGATTATGTATCTGTCCCACCAGCACATCCTATTTCATTATTTGTTGAGGTTGACATCTCTCCCTCTCACAGCTCCGATGGATTTGTGTTTTCTGGGGTGGAGCATGTCCATTACTCCTGTGTTGGGCATGGCCTCCTACAACAGGCATGCAATGCCTCTGTGTAGGCAGTATGTGACTGGATTCAGCTGGAGTGTCTACAGCCAGGCAGCATATGACATGTATTTGTGACCCTTTATCCTTTTGGTGAGGTACCTTTGAGGTCTTTCTAACTGCTGCAGGTGTCAGGTAAGGTACATCCTATATGGGGCATTGTACTGGATTATGGGTGTGATTGGAGAAAAGTATGGGGGCACAATGACCTCTGTTGCCGTAGATGTGACTCCTTTCCTGCTACGGTGTCAAATGTAGACAGTCTTCCTAGCCACATTGGCAATGTGGGTGTCACATAACAGGTTACTGTCCACTTGTGTCCCTAGGTCCCTGGTTACTCTTTCTATACATACTGGTTTACCACCTATGTGGTAATTAGTGGTACCTTGTTTGTTATTTGGTGGGACATTCATACTGCCCATTGTCTTCAGGACAGCTGGGTGGGGTTGTGTGTGAGAGTGCGGTCTGTAGCATGCTACAGACTGCACAGCAGTCTTGCCTACAGTTAGTTGCACATGTGTGAACTCCAATGCCTTGTGCATTGTCAGTTACCTGGACGTATGGGTGCCTGTGCTCACTACGGATACTCACCCTCCTTTTATGTTTCGTTCCAGGTTTGGGGGCCATGACACATGATACATGGTATAACCTGGTAGTGCTGGTGTGCTGTCAGGAGGCTTGCAGCAGGTTTCTGTCACTGCACAGACATCGATGTTCTCCATTCTGGGGATGGCCTCGAGAGCTTGCATATTGGGGTGTACACATCTGGCATTGGTCAGCATTTCCCTTATGTTTCTTCCCACTTATGTTTTCTAGGGTGGTGAGTCAGTCTTTTCAGCCTTGCCTACAAAAGGCTCTATGGAGGTGGCAAAGGCCTTATCCAATATTCAGACGCCCAGGGGTAACAGGTGCTGGCCATCCCAAGGACAGCTGCGTGGCTTGTCAGGCATGACATCCCAAGCAGACAGACATTGCATCCCCTTGGAATAACACCAGTAAGTGTGCCACTTGCTATGACTGATCATTCCATGTTTGTACTGTGGCATTACTCTTGGTAAGGGTAGGATGCTGCGAACGGTGAGTGTCATACTGGCCTGGACTACATAATCAGATAGCTCATCTATGTCTCTTTTCATGTAGTCTAGGGCGGTACATCTCAGGTCATTCACACCAGCATGGACTATGACTGCATCATATTTCTACTTGCTTTGGAGTGACCTACATACTTCTGTTATGTGGCATATTGTGGCAGCCTACAGGCAGCTTACTGTACCCTTTCCCTTGTTCAGTCTGGTGTGGGACAGCAGTGTGTCTGACTATGGAGTCCCCTATTACAACTGTATCAGGCATGTTGTTTCTCCTTCTGTCCTGTGACTGTTTGGCACACCAGCTTTGTGTGCTATGTGTTGCATGTGCTATGTTTGGAGGCTGTTTGATTGGGTGTCTGCTTTAGAGGCCTCTGTTGGTGTGCTGTGTTTGTAATTTGTGCCTCCGGGAATGTTTGTCTGTGTTTATGTGTTTGGTTTGCAGTTGTGATAGGTCTATGTGGGACTGTGTTTGTGGTGTGTGTGGTTACCTTCTCCTACTGACTTGTTTTGGGAGTACTGAGTTGAGGGAGCTCAGCCTCCAGTTTGGATGGATGGTTGCATCTCTCACATATGTTTGTATTTCTTGGGTGGTGTTGGGGTTGTCTGTGTACTTGGGGCAGGTGTGACATTGCCTCAGGATTCACAGATTCCACTTGTTGTGGCTGGCCTTAGTGGATTGCATGTGTGGACAGATTTTATTGCCATACTACTGATCAGTGATTACTTCATTGTTCATGTTTGCTCTATCATGTAGTAGCTTCCTCATTCTCTTGCATGTTTCGTTATGGCTGGTGTCCACCATGCCAGATTTAGGCACTGTGTCTTGTTTTAATTTAGGACTGCATAATCCAAGCATTCCTGGCAGTGTTCATGGAATGGCTGTATTACAGGTTCTGAGGTGTGGCCCATATTTTGCACCTGCACGGGACCTTTAATGGATTCCACATCAGTTTGGAGGAGTGCAGATATTGCTTAACACATGTTTTCCACTGTGGTTTCCCGGCCAGGGACTGTGGTCAGGATTTGTATATCCAGTGTGATTACTCTATGGTCTGGTTTTACCAGTGAGCAATACACTTCTCATCTTGACATCCAGTACCCATGTTGCTGATTAACACATCCAGTATGCTTGCCCCTCTTGTGGGAGTGGTACGTTGTTCCTGGGCCCTTTGGTTTGTGGATTCTATGAACCTTTGTCCGACACTGTTGGAGCTAGTATAATGCTCCCAGTCTATGTCTGGGTATTTGCAGTCACCCAATATAATGTGGGTTTGAGGACTTGATATATTCATGTATTCCAGCATAGGCTGGATGCGGTTCCTGGTGTTGGGACAGTTGTCTGTAGCAGGCTATACACTGGGGGGCAGTTGTAGACACTGTTACTTGAGCATGGCTAGTCCATGCTGCTTTTTGTTGTGGTACCGACATGGGGGTGTGGTTATCCTTGAGAATTCTTGCTAGTCACCATCATTTTGTAGCTTGGTCCAAGTTCTGAGGCTGTACAGCACAGTATGAGGTGTAACCTGGTAGTGTTAGGGTGCTGTTGTGAGCCTTGCCTCAGTTTTCTGTTACACCACAGTTATCAACATTCACCATACTGGGTGTGTTTAGACTGCATGCATCTTGCTGATTCAGCTTATCCCTTATCTTATTCTTATCCCTTCTGGTACCTCTGGAGATAGGTTTGTGTTTTGAGCCTTACCTATTCAGGGTGCACTGTGGGTGACAACAGCCTTTGCCAGTATCCATACGGCCTGCACTGATAGGTGCACGCCAGTCCTGGCAGGTGGTGCATCTTGTCATGCTCAGCATGTCTTCCCAGACTGGCACACATTGGGTCCCCTTCAGATAACTGTGATACTTCAGGCAATTGTTGCACTTGGTCATCTCGTTGTCATGTTGTGGCATGATACTTGGTGAGGGTAGGATGTTAGTCAGGGTCCTCAGGTGTGCATATGGTACTTGGTGTTACATTACTTAACACATAGCATTCATGCCTCAGGTGGTGCAGCAGGGCTGCCTCTGTTGGATGCGCATATTACACTTCCCTGTACATGTTTGTGAGCAGGTTGCTCACGTTAGGCATCCATTTTACTATATGAGTGAGTCAGAGAGGGGTATCATTCCCAGGGTTCCTACTGAGCCAGTGTATGTGCTATGCGTTGCCTCTTTGCCAAGGCCAGGGCATACTGGGCACGCCTCCTTCTGCCTACTGGGGCAGGCTCAGGTTGTTCCTCCTCCGAGTCACGCTCTGCCTGTGATGGCCTTGGCAATGGTGGGGGGCTGTTTGTCCCTGCCCTATGCTGGTCCTGCTGCAGCTGTTTTCGCTGGATCATATTATGTAGCATGGCACATACCATGACAATTTGAGTACATGTAGTTGGTGTGTACTGCAAGGCTCCACCAGATATGTCCAGACACCGGAACCGTGACTTGAGCAGCCCAAACACACGCTCTATCACATTACGTGTTTGTGCGTGTGCCTCATTATGGCGTTCCTGTTCAGGTGTGTGTGCGTTTCTGATGGGTGTCATCAGCCATGGCTCCAGTGCATAACCTGCATCCCCCACTAGGTGTCCATGTGGGATGTCCCCATTGGCAAATGTCTGGTACAGCTGCGTCAAATGCCAGATGTGGGAATCGTGATAACTCCCAGGGCAGCCAGCACACACATTCATTATTATTCCCTGGGCATCACACACGACCTGGCAGTTGATGGAGGGGAAGCCCTTGCGGTTTATGTAGGCCCTACCCGCTCTCCTGCTGGTGCTTTGATGGATGTGTGCGTGCAGTCTATAGCACCCAGTACCTCAGGGTATTCCGCTATTTGCTGGAAGAGACGCATATTGCTGGCCAATACCTCACGGGCATTGGGGAAATATACATGATCACTGACATGTGCTGACATGGCATCCAGGAACTGGTGTAGTACCCTGGAGGCTGATGCCTGTGATATCCCCATCATATCGCCAGTTGGTCTCTGGAAGGTACCTGTTGCTAGTATTCTTAGGCCAACACATACCTTGGTTTCCACTGGGATGGGTTCCCCACTGTTGGTTCTGTGTGTGAGGCGTGGCCTGCACAGCTCAACAATCTGCTGCAGGAGCTCTCTGTCCACTCTATAGCGCTCTACAATCTCCAGCTCATGTAACCCATGGTAGGTGACCCTGGGCCTGTACACTCTTCTCCGTCTCCTCACTGTGGGTTGTCTGGCACCTTCTGCATTGTCACCACCCTCAGCAAGTCGCCTATGTCTCATTATGACAGCTATGGCAGCCCCTAGCATTTCTGCTCTGAGTTCAGCCTTTTCAGTTTTCACTTCTATTAGCTTACTCCTGTCTTGCAGTGTCTCTTAATGAGAACATCCTGCACTACTGTTTGCAGAGTTTTAAGTGCTGGGCTGGGCTACTATTCTGCCTGTGTAATTGCCTGCTTCTAATTATTTTCACCTGCTAGCTTCAGCAGTTATCCCTGCTAGCTTCCTATTAATTCTGTTGCTTCCTTTTTCCTCTCTGTTTCCTCAGGGGGAGCAGGTTGCATATTATGTGAAACACGCTCACAGTGGCTTACACGCGCGCACACATGCTTAAACGGTTAAGGATCTTCTTATTCAGGTTTACACGCGCGTACACCCGCGCAAACACTGTTACACGTCTGCCAACAGCCTCCTACATCCTCAGACTGCCTTCCACGTGCACACACCCACGCAAACAGTGTTAAACATCTCCCAACACACTCCCACATGCTCACACTGCCTTACATGCGCGCACACTGCCTTACTCGCGCTTCATTGCGCACACACGTGTGCATGCATGGCCAGCAAGAAACTTTGGTCTAGGTAACAGTGTACACCTTCCATTTCTTGTCTTTCCATGACTTCTCTAGTGGCACACCTCTTTCCATGATCTGTGCCTGTCATCTGTCATGTTACACTGGCCTCCAATGAACTGCGTTTCTGTCTACCATTCCCCCCTGTGATGTCACCTATCTCCTACTCTATTCCTCCCCCTTTTCTATCTCTTACACTACTCAGACAGTGCTCATTTGCTATGTGACTGTGGGATTCAGTATCATAACCCTCATTTACATGAGATTGCCTACTAATGCTTAGTTACATGTCTTAGACTCAGCTTCCCCTAGCAACCACTACACGGTGGCCATGTTGGATTTTGTCTGCTGTCCCTGCATTGTCATTCCATGTATTGCATTAAACCCACATTTGTGGGTTTATAACCTTCTTTTTTATAGTTTTATACAGTGCAGCCCGTTTGCGCGGGGCTGCGCTGGGTTTAAACATCGGCACTTTCCGAAAAAAAAAAACATATTTTTTAGATTTTTGCATCGGGTTATCTTGCCAATGGCCACATATTTGGCCATTGGCATGCTACCTGACTCATATGCACCCTTTTTTGGGAGCTGACATCACTCCGTTGTTGATTTTGCAGAGATGTACTCAGTTGTCAACTGAGTACATTTCTGCAGCTAAAACGTCTCCTACACGGACTGGTTTCTGCTTCGTGGATCGCTAATATACCTCATTTGCATACCTTTCGGATGCAAGTGAGGTATTTAGCATGTCCATGCCCAGTCCGTGTAAGAGACGTTTTAGCTGGTCTCTTACACGGAGTTTAGCGCTGTTCCTGGATCGCGAGGCTTGCATGGAGTGTTGCACGTCTCTTACACTCCGTGCAAGCCTTCGTGAATCCTGCCCTATGTCTTAGGTGCTCTCTCCTAACTATTAAAAGCTGAATAGATCTACAAGTGCTACTTGTAGAATTGGAAAATACATTTGGCAGACTCCTTTGGAAATAGCAATTCAGTTTCCAATAGACCTTTGAGTTTCTTAGTTCATTTCTTAGATTCTACACAGTACTTATAGAGGTGTCAAACCTTAAATAAAAATGGACCATTATTTCTCCAATAATATTATTATTATTATAACAAGATGAATGATTTATGAGGCTGCCTGCTTTCTCTGGCTTTATTTGTTCTTCTAATACAATGTCTGTAATAATATGGGATGATGGTGAATCTCAAAAGGCTAAGCTAAAGTTAGTGGTATAGGAATGGTACAGCAAATAGTAGTGCTTAGTCCCAGGCAAACTTGTAGGGAACATTGTAACTATAAAACAAATGTTGTTACCTTACAAGCTGTCATTATGTACTTGTGGTTGCTTATTGATAGCTTACAAACTAACTGCCAGACTATTCCTTTTTTGTAAAAGCAGATTAACTGATTTCCACAAAAAAATGATACCTTGCGAACTATCAAACTGCTGTTAGAAGAAACCTCAGCAGTGTACAACCTATCCTTAAGCAGCCATGCCCACTTACAGACAATAGGAAGAAGGGTGCCCAGGATACCTAATTCCCTTGTTATAACTCAAGTTAAAGCTGGGGCATAACTTGATTTATTCAGGTGGAAACAGTCTTAATATCCCTTTGCCTAACAGGGCTCTGTCATACATTGTTTATCTCATAGACATTTTAATACAAACTCTGACTGCAGCTATGAAATTAGAAGACACGACCAATCTGGATGAGATATGAAAGAACAAAGACATTATATTATCAACAAAGGTTTGGATATTTAGAGATATGGTTTTCCAGTAATAGCATATTACTGTGAGTGTTGTACTATAAATAGGGCTATGCATCAAAAAATAAATGCCTTTAACCTGCAGTGCTAGAAAACAAATGTGGACTGCCAGATCAAATCAGGGAGTTCTTGTGGAAAAAATCATTGCTTGTTCACTAGGAGATTGAATAATAAAACTGAAATACTTTGCCACATTATACACATAGGTGAATTATTTTGAAGACTTCTGGTATGAGTTCTTCTCTTCAGGTTTTTTAGCACTGATACCTTGTTGGATGCCATCTTTCTTGACTTCAAGTCTTTATGCTTCTCATATCCTTCTAGGAGCTAGAGCAGCTTGCTATGCCCTTATATATTGTCCACAACTGACCTACCTCTTCACCATTGCCCTGATGTCTGAGAATCCAAGCCTTAAACCTAATGTAGCTTGTAGACCATCCTATGAAGATTGTCTGCATATATGTATATAGTGCCTAG